>NC_055684.1:1265053-1332553 GCF_017639745.1 Melanotaenia boesemani | reverse complement strand
TTGGTTTAGTTATTGAATACAAATTAAACAAAGATTGAGATCAATTAAACCAAAACTGTTAATATGTGAATGGGCCCCGGTTCACTTTGTACTGGAAAAGTTTGGCCCCAGTGTAAAAACAAGGTTAAGAACCCCTGAGACGAGATGATTAGTCCTACAGAGAAATCGAATGTGGAGAATTTTTAATAAATGATGATGCAAAGTTTTTCAATATGAAGATTTTAAGTAATTATTAAACTACAAAGATTTGTTGCTTTTGTTGCGTGTGCTGATGTCAGCAGCATTTTAATGCAGTAAAATATCATCATTGTGCTTTACTTTAAATAATTAGTTCATATGATAAAATTGAACAGTGCGGGCATTTAGAGACTTTTAAAAGTGTATTTAGAGACTAAATACGCTTTTTAAAGTTCAATGTATGAACCTGATGAAGTGCCAAACTCACTCCTCCATGTTGCTGCTGGATTTCAGATAAAAAACAAAGTGTGCCTTTTTTACATATTTAATTTTGGGGCACCACAGTTGAGGTTCGCCTAGGTCTCCACATTACCTTTGACCAGCACTGGTTGCTTACAAATTCAAGCTTTTCTTCTAGCTTTCCTGACCCAACAGTTGCAGCATCTACTAACCACAGTATTAAGAAGCTTTCAGTCATCTCACAGTGTCTTATTCAGCAGATAAGGCCTTTGCATTCCTGAGTATGACAAAAGTTTAGTATGTGTTGATATGGCAGCTGAGAAATCTGATGGAATGTTCCAAGGAATGAGCATTAGGAGATTAATAAAGTGCTATGTTTTTTTTCTTCTGGAAACTTACAACAAAATTTTTCTTTTTCTTTTGCAGGTGGAGATGCTAGAGCGTAAATACGGTGGGCGTTTCATAACCCGGCATGCTGCCCGCACCATCCAGACAGCCTTCCGACAGTACCAGATGAACAAAAACTTTGAGCGGCTTAGAAGTTCTATGTCTGAGAACCGCATGTCCAGACGGATTGTTTTATCCAATATGAGAATGCAGTTTTCTTTTGAAGGACCTGAAAAAGTCAACAGTTCCTACTTTGAGGGAAAGCAGGTCTCGCTAACAGACGATGGCACTAAAATTAGTGCACTGGTTCAGTCCGAACATGGTGGGGAAAGAGGCATGCAGGCCAAGACCCCTGCCACACAGAGCGATTTCACGGATGCCATCACAGAACTAGAAGATGCCTTTTCCAGGCAGGTCAAATCTCTAGCCGAGTCCATAGATGATGCATTAAACTGCCGCAGCCTGCACAGTGATGACAGCCAGCCTGAACCAGGGAGAGGCCGCCAGGATATGGACAGGGAAGGGAAACCCTCCCAAGGCTCCTTAGAACACCGCAAACTGGACGAAATGACAGCATCTTACAGTGATGTGACCCTTTACATTGACGAGGAGGAGTTATCACCCCCCTTGCCTCTGTCTCAGTCTGTAGACCGCCCCTCTAGCACAGAATCTGACATGCGACAGCGATCCCTCAACTCCTCCCAGGACTACTGGTCCCTGGTTCATAAGGATGAAAAGGGGGATACCGATACCAGCTGCCGCAGCACACCTTCCTTAGAATGCCAAGAGCAGCATCTGCGGGTAGACCACCTACCGCTACTGACCATAGAGCCTCCCAGCGACAGCTCAGTGGAGTTGAGCGATCGTTCTGACCGCAGCTCTTTGAAAAGACAGAACGCCTATGAGCATAGCCTCAGCAACCAGCAGAGCAGTCCCAAACACATCAGCCACAGCCTGCCACCTCGGGGGCCTTCCAGAGAAGACGACGCCTCCCGCCACCGTCCCCGGCAGCTGGAGGCCCACCTGGCTATCAATGGCACAGGAAACCGACAGAGCAAATCTGAGTCGGACTTCTCTGATGGCGATAATGACAGTATCAACAGCACATCGAACTCCAATGACACCATCAACTGCAGCTCTGAGTCCTCATCCCGGGACAGCCTGAGGGAGCAGACCCTCAGCAAACAGACGTACCACAAAGAAACTCGCAACAGCTGGGACTCACCCGCTTTCAGCAATGACATCATTCGCAAGAGACACTACCGCATTGGCCTAAACCTCTTCAACAAGTACGTACACCCCTAACATCTTATAGGGTGCATTCACACCGGTGCTGTTTCGTCCGCTTTAAACAAACCCTGGTCCACTTCCATGGAAGATACGGTTAATCTGGAATAGCAGGAACACTCATGAGATGTTTCTTTTTTCCTTCTTCTTGGTCAGTGGTCCTTTCAGAGAATATCTCCCCCTAGTGAGCAGTTGTTGTAACTACATGATGTCCAGGTGGGTTGGTTCGCTTCAGTAAAGTTCAGCATGAAAGCAAACCAAACCACTGGAAGGTGGGATATTTTTATAATTCTCACCCAATCAAAGCCAGTCCCGGGGTCTACCCTGGTGTGAATGCGCCCTTAATCTCAAAAGTGACATGATCATTCATTCCACACAGTGTTTTTATATTGTTTAATGACCCAGCTGTTGTTGACTGGATAAGATATGTCTGCCTGTTTTACTCGAGGTTCACTCTGCTTCACTTCCTGCAGTCACTCTGTGCCTCTATGATGCCATTTAATCAGAGATCATTGTTGTAGATTTGGTTTCTTTTAAAGCCAGCCTTTAACTTCATTTTAATCATATTTCAACAATACCACAGAACAAGATAACTCCCTCCTCTCAGTCCTCATTCCATCACTCACCTCCCTCCCTTCCTTATTTCCTAAATCCTGTCCCTCATCTGACACACATTTGGCCAGAGCCAGAAGTGCAGTAGGATAATCACCGATCTGGATTCTGTCCTCACTCCTTCCTTTTCGTGTCTCTGTTGATTTAACTCTTCTCACTTGTTTGCATGTCTCAAGGAAACCAGAAAAAGGCATCCAGTATCTGATAGAGCGAAGCTTCGTTCCAGACACTCCGGTGGGTGTGGCCCACTTCCTGCTGCAGAGGAAAGGCTTGAGTAGGCAGATGATTGGCGAGTTTCTGGGTAACAGACAGAAGCAGTTCAACCGGGATGTCCTCGAGTAAGTGCTCTTTTTCCTTCTGCTCTTTGGCTCATTTGTGTGTCCAAATGGATCCTTTCAGGCTTTTGATGCCCAAACATAGAATGTGCCTCCTGCACAGCTGCGATGCTCTGATAAAAAAATCCTATTGATATTCCTAAAGTCTTTTAGTGATGATGGGCAATGGTAAAGATCTTCCTAAAGGGATCTTCTGGATAATTCAAATAACATTTATGCTTTAAAATGATGGGACTGTTCCAAAATACACAAAGCTGTATCACAGCTTATTCAGATGAAGGGAAGGATAAGGCCTGAAAATGTCTGCTGGTTAAGTTTGAAGTTTTGAAAAATATCTATGAAGCCTGACATGACAGGTATCAACATGTCAGAGCTCCGAATCAGTGAGTCACAATTCTCCTCCCAGCTGAGAAAGATGCCTGTTCAACATCCAGAATCAGAAACCCTGTCTTACCCCTGATTTCCACCGGGTGTGTGTACTCCACATTGTGCCGTTGCCTCCACTGCTATTCGCAGCCATTTTAGTCAGAGGTTTGGTTTCCACTGGGTGCTCCGCAACGTGTATCAGAAGCGTCCCAGACAGGTCTTGTCGCAGCTCTCCGCTAAATTAACACACCTATTTTTGAGTCTATTTTTGACATAATGCCTCAAATTCCGCAGTTCAGAGAGGGGCAGACAGGAAATCAGATACAGGAGCAGTGTAAACGCATCCGGTATTTTTCAAAATAAAACACTCCGTGCAGATTTGTGCTGCTGAACCATGAAAACACGACGCGTTTCACCGGTCAGGGCATCTCAGTGTTTTGTTTTGTTTTTTAAATCATGGACAACGAGACGTTTATCCTGGAAGTGGACAATCCCACAATTCTCCAGTTCTCCTATGAATTTGGGATCTCGCAGATCCAACTAGGCGGACTGCACTCGCGGGCGCTCCGCACCTGACACACTCCCGGTGTAGATTGTCGCACCACGGAGGTCGGAACAAAACCGTGGGGCAGCCGTAAAATGGCGCACACACACCCGGTGGAAATGAGGGTTACTGGCATATGCACAGATCCTCATCAGACATTAAGTCCTAAGATTACTTTACTCATTCCAAGGATTACTTTCATTCCTAGGATTACTTTACTCATTCCTTTGAACTGGGCTGCTGTCCCCTGGTTTCCATTGAAAGTAAATGTGGTTTTCTTTTAGGAGGAGGTAACATCTCCATCTTCTACTGTGTTCCAGGTGAATTTACACTGACACAGTAACACGTATGTTGATTGTGGAATCCCACGTGTCTCAGCTTTCTGTAGAGACCAGGATTATACATACAGCCCTGGTGAAGATAAACTTTTTATTTTCAGGATGCCATTTCAGACGGGAAGTAGAAAACATAGACCTTGTGAAAAAAAGTGTCCAGAGATTCACTTCTTATAAGTAACGTCCTCGAGTGAGTGTGACCAATTCAGGGTTGCAGGGAAGCTGGAGTTTATCCCAGCAGCAACCAGGTGAGGCACACCTGGACAGGTTGCCAGTTCATCACATGGCCAACACAGAGACAAACAACCACTCACTACTAGGCAGAATTTAGAGTGACCAGTTACCCTGACGTCATGTTCTTGGATGGTGGGAGGAAACTGGAGAACTCGGAGAGAACTTATGCGTACATAGAAAGAACATGCAAACTCCACTCAGAACGGCCGCTGTTCGATCCTCCGCAGGCCTGTCACGTTACTGCTTTGCTCAATATTACTTCTGCTTTAAGAAAAAGGCCAACAACTGTCACAAATCTATGAGAGCTCTTCACAGACGATCAAGGATAAAATCGTTATGCAACATGTTTAAGTCCATGTTTTAAAGGGTTCTTTTTAACAGCAGCATACATGTGGAAACGTGCGTCATGGCCACTGAGCTTTCCCATGTGTTGTCTCCAGCTGTGTGGTGGATGAAATGGACTTCTCAGCTATGGAGCTAGATGAAGCTCTCAGAAAGTTTCAGGCCCACATTCGAGTTCAGGGAGAAGCGCAGAAGGTTGAGCGGCTGATCGAGGCCTACAGGTAAGAAATCACACGGCTTCGCTTCCCAATCCAGCTGGCATAGCTTTCTTTTTCACAGAATTTAGGAATAAGGTACTTCTATACATCAGCTGAGGCCCATGTTTTAAATTAGGAGGCAAAATGATCAAAAATGTCTTCATTGCCACCAACATAGTGTATAATGGTCAGCAGAAGCTTTGTTATGCTCTAAAACAGAGGTGACACCAAAAAATTGAAATCCTAATTTAATGTTCTTGAACAGAAGTCATCAGAGCGGGGCAAAGCCTCTTCAAGTCCAGACTAGATCATCCCAGAAAGTAATTTAGAGAAAAAACATTTTAAAAAGTGAGGAAAATGTTCCCCAAGGCTGCTGATGGATGTTGTTTCTGTTTCATTACTGTCCCCAAACATCAACTAGAGAGGCGCCCTGGTGCCTGCAGAAAATTAGCTTCCAATGAGCTCTGAAGGACACCTGTAAACAGGTGGGGCTAAAAGATGAGTGCTCATCTGGTGCCTGCCTGAAGCTCATTCCAGATATGATCATGTAAAATTGCCTGTTTTATGACTGCAGGCTGTATTGACTGATTAAATTGACTGATTTCGCACAGAGATTCCACCCCAGAGAGCAAAGCCCTGTATAACTACGCTGTCTTTCCTGAAAGTTTTCATATCACCCTGAACTAATCAAACCTGCTGCTGCAGTGCAAACATTACTAAAAAACTGGATAACTGTTGGATTTTAATGTCTGATTTATGTTTGACAAATGAGGTAGAACAGACAAAAAGGTTAGCAAAATCATCTTTCCACAGCCACGTCCACCTGTTTTCACCCAGCACAGCCACACCACAAAGATCTGATATTTTTACCATATAACCATCAAATACCATTTTATTCATTAGGTAAAAAAAATTAAACTCTGCACTTGTCTGAATTATATTGAACAATTCTTTGGCGTAACACTAGAAAGAGCGCAAATACGATCAACTGTATAAGTACCACAGTTTAAAAACAATGAAGTATTTCACAGCTTTAAAACACAAGTTTTTCAATAAACTGCAATGATAGAGAAGCCATTATTTTACACTTTTAGTTTTTATTTTCTTCAACTAACAGGTAAAACATTCCCGGGTCTGATCCCAGATTAACTCATTGTTTACAGCGGATCTGATCCCAGTTTAACACAGTGTTTACAGTGGGTCTGATCCCAGTTTAACACAGTGTTTACAACGTGTCTGATCCCAGTTTAACTCGGTGTTTACAGCGGGTCTGATCCCAGTTTAACTTGGTGTTAACAATGAGACAGATCCCAGTTTAAGGTAGTGTTTACAACGAGACAGATCCCAGTTTAACTCGGTGTTTACAGCGGGTCTGATCCCAGTTTAACTTGGTGTTAACAACGAGACAGATCCCAGTTTAAGGTAGTGTTTACAACGAGACAGATCCCAGTTTAACTCTGTGTTTACAGCGGGTCTGGTCCTAGTTTAACGTGGTGTTAACAGCGGGTCTGATCCCAGTTTAACACTGTGTTTATAACTGGTCTGATCCCAGTTCAACGTGATCATGGCCAAGTTACTGTTAATGGAAACTGTTCAGTAAATGTCTCGTTCTTCCTCTGAACGCATCCAGTGAAGCTGATCTGATGAATTAACATCATTTTACTACACATGTAGCAACAAGCTAATATTTACGCCTCTGTCGCGTCGATGCTAATGTGTGTGTTAAGGTGGATGAAGGTGGGTGTGGTGGATCCAGCATCCCAGGTTTTTACACCACAGATGTTCCAGTGTGCTGCTCTTATACTGGTCCCTTTGATTAAGTTTTTAAACCCTAAAGTTACTGCGATGCTGCAGCTACAGCTGCATTCACCGTGCTGTCGGTGTTTTGATAGAGCAAACTGAGAGCGCGTCTGTGTGACGTTACCTCTGTGTGACGTTACCTCTGTGTGACGTTACCTCTGTGTGACGTGACCTCTGTGTGACGTTACCTCTGTGTGACGTTACCTCTGTGTGACGTTACCTCTGTGTGACGTGACCTCTGTGTGACGTTACCTCTGTGTGACGCTACGTCTGTGTGACGCTATGTCTGTGTAACGCTACGTCTGTGTGACGTTACCTCTGTGTGACGTTACCTCTGTGTGACGTTACCTCTGTGTGACGCTACGTCTGTGTGACGTTACCTCTGTGTGACGTTACCTCTGTGTGACGTTACCTCTGTGTGACGTTACCTCTGTGTGACGCTACGTCTGTGTGACGCTACGTCTGTGTGACGCTACATCTGTGTGACGTTACCTCTGTGTGACGCTACATCTGTGTGACGTTACCTCTGTGTGACGTTACCTCTGTGTGACGTGACCTCTGTGTGACGTTACCTCTGTGTGACGCTACGTCTGTGTGACGCTACGTCTGTGTGACGTTACCTCTGTGTGACGCTACATCTGTGTGACGTTACCTCTGTGTGACGTTACCTCTGTGTGACGCTACGTCCGTGTGACGCTACGTCCGTGTGACGCTACGTCCGTGTGACGTTACCTCTGTGTGACGCTACGTCTGTGTGACGTTACCTCTGTGTGACGTTACCTCTGTGTGACGCTACGTCTGTGTGACGTTACCTCTGTGTGACGCTACCTCTGTGTGACGCTACCTCTGTGTGACGCTACCTCTGTGTGACGTTACGTCTGTGTGACGTTACGTCTGTGTGACGCTACCTCTGTGTGGCGTTACCTCTGTGTGGCGTTACCTCTGTGTGACGCTACCTCTGTGTGACGCTACCTCTGTGTGACGCTACCTCTGTGTGAAGTTACGTCTGTGTGAAGTTACGTCTGTGTGACGTTACGTCAGTGTGACGTTACCTCTGTGTGACGCTACGTCTGTGTGACGTTACCTCTGTGTGACTTTACCTCTGTGTGACGCTACATCTGTGTGACGTTACCTCTGTGTGACGTTACCTCTGTGTGACGTGACCTCTGTGTGACGTTACCTCTGTGTGACGCTACGTCTGTGTGACGCTACGTCTGTGTGACGTTACCTCTGTGTGACGCTACATCTGTGTGACGTTACCTCTGTGTGACGTTACCTCTGTGTGACGCTACGTCCGTGTGACGCTACGTCCGTGTGACGCTACGTCCGTGTGACGTTACCTCTGTGTGACGCTACGTCTGTGTGACGTTACCTCTGTGTGACGTTACCTCTGTGTGACGCTACGTCTGTGTGACGTTACCTCTGTGTGACGCTACCTCTGTGTGACGCTACCTCTGTGTGACGCTACCTCTGTGTGACGTTACGTCTGTGTGACGTTACGTCTGTGTGACGCTACCTCTGTGTGGCGTTACCTCTGTGTGGCGTTACCTCTGTGTGGCGTTACCTCTGTGTGACGCTACCTCTGTGTGACGCTACCTCTGTGTGACGCTACCTCTGTGTGAAGTTACGTCTGTGTGAAGTTACGTCTGTGTGACGTTACGTCAGTGTGACGTTACCTCTGTGTGACGCTACGTCTGTGTGACGTTACCTCTGTGTGACTTTACGTCTGTGTGACGTTACCTCTGTGTGACGCTTCGTCTGTGTGACGCTACGTCTGTGTGACGTTACGCCTGTGTGACGTTACCTCTGTGTAGCGTTACCTCTGTGTGACGCTACCTCTGTGTGACGCTACCTCTGTGTGAAGTTACGTCTGTGTGAAGTTACGTCTGTGTGACGTTACGTCAGTGTGACGTTACCTCTGTGTGACGCTACGTCTGTGTGACGTTACCTCTGTGTGACGTTACCTCTGTGTGACGCTTCGTCTGTGTGACGCTACGTCTGTGTGACGTTACGTCTATGTGACGTTACGTCAGTATGATGTTACCTCTGTGTGACGTTACGTCAGTGTTACGTTATGTCAGTGTTACGTTATGTCAGTGTTACATCTGGAGAGATGACAGCAGACAGAAGATCAGATAGACAAGATCAGAAAAAAGTAAAAGATTGTCCACAAGTCTCAAATCACGAGTCCAAGTCAAGTCTCAATTCACTGGAAATGCGACATATGTGAGCCTTGAGTCCGAGTCCCAGACTACAGTTCCCATCTCTAGACATCTGGAGTGCTATGTTTGTTTCATATTATGATGCAAGGGGTCTACTGAATGTCTTTGAATTATACTAATTTAACGCAAACAAAAGTCCTGCAGGGGTTTAGGCTGTGATTTATTAGCTAAAATCATAATAATAAAAAGAGTTCTATCACTTTTTATTTTTACTTGAAAGTTTCTGTTTCTGGTATGATCTTTGCAGCCAACGCTACTGCATCTGCAACCCCGGTGTGGTGCGACAGTTCAGGAACCCCGACACCATCTTCATCCTTGCCTTTGCCATCATCCTCCTCAACACTGACATGTACAGCCCAAACGTCAAGCCGGAGAGGAAGATGAAGCTGGAGGACTTTGTCAAAAACCTACGAGGTACTTACTCTGCCTCCCTTTGCTGCTTCCAGCTAGAAGTGAACCAGCATTTCCAACCACATCACTGTTTCTTCAGCTTGTAACAATATACAATCATTGGCCTTGATCACTGGTTCATGTCAATAAGGGACTTCTTTAAAAATAATGGCAGAGAAAGCTTTGCTGTTAAGCCGTCCTGAGCAGATTATATGGGTACTAGCTAAAGGCTGTATTGCAGGACTAGCTGATTTTTCTGCCTATTAGAGTCTGTAATTAAAGTACAATATTAAGTGTAAGAAATAAGAAAGATTCGTCTTCAGAGGAGCCCGAAGGACAGTTGTGCCCACACTGTAAGATGTCTGTGCAGCCCAGTGAGTAAACCCAGGGCTTCATCCACATCCATAAATCTGTAAATTAGTCATTAATCTCTTTTTATTCTCTTTTTCTCTCATCCTCTGAAAGGAGTTGATGACGGGGAGGACATTCCCAGAGAGACGCTGGTGGGGATATATGAGCGGATTCGCAAGCGAGAGCTCAAGACTAATGAAGACCACGTGTCCCAGGTTCAGAAAGTGGAAAAACTGATTGTTGGAAAGAAGCCGGTAAGTTTGAGTTTGCCCTCCGGCTGCTGCATGTGAAGTGTGACCACTTTTATCCTGCTCTCCGTTCAAGAGCAGAGACGAGCTGCAATGTTCAGAAATCAAATTAGCCAGCGTACCTCTGAGCCCCCACAGAGTCCTGCCTTGTTCATGGCCGAATCTCCCTAAAAATGAAAGAGCATCCTTTATCGGAATGTTCAGATCATCAGTCCCTCAGGGATGGGGATCTTCATGCTGAAAAACTGAAATATATATTTTTCTGGAGTGCCAGGCACAAAAAAGCCAGTTGACAAGCTCCATGATAATGACTGAAAAGCAAACTCAATGAGTCCTGGCTTCCTACCGTTTCCCTGCCAGCGACTCTTGCCAGGGTCCTGAAAAGTGACACATACTGGAAATAATAAAACAAACTGTGAAGGATGTTTGCTCTGTCAACCATAAAGCTAGTTTCCTGGTTTTCTAATCGATTCCATTTTTCCTCTATGATCGTTCATCTGATAGAAGGTCCCGTATGTGTTTGCTAATCTGTAAAATGTCTCTTGACTGTAGATTGGCTCGCTACACCAAGGTCTTGGCTGTGTGAGTATGACGGACTTTATGGGGACATTCTTGGCATGCCTGTAGGAACAAATATAAACATGTATGACTGGAAGGTGATGCTGTATTGTGTGTGCAGGTCCTGTCTCTTCCCCACCGGAGGCTGGTTTGTTACTGCAGACTCTTTGAAGTACCCGATCCAAACAAACCACAGAAGTTGGGCCTGCACCAGAGGGAGATCTTCCTCTTTAATGACCTGCTCGTGGTACGGCAGCATACAGACCTGGACGTGCTTCTGTTTGTCTCTAACCAGTCTAACTTCTTGTATATGCTCTTCACTTAGGTTACAAAGATTTTTCAGAAGAAGAAGAACTCTGTCACGTACAGCTTCCGTCAGTCCTTCTCACTTTATGGAATGCAAGTGCTGCTCTTTGAGAATCAGTGTAAGCTCTGTTTTCCCTCATCATTCTACTTATTCCCTCCAACTCTCACCTGTATGATCAAATCTCTAAAAAACTGCTGAGGAAATGGTAGCTACAGCCGTTAGAGATCCAACAAAACCACATTTTTTTCAAACCATTTGCCAGTATAGAGTACCGATCTGACGTGTTAATGTTAGACATATTCCACCTGTATGTGGTTGTAATGCGCAAGTCCCGAATGAATCATTTAAAGCTCAAGCATCATGAGCTTCATCGTGGCAGCATAGAAGGAAATTATTCAGTTTGTTATGTTTGTTTCGCAAGGTATTCGGTCCTATTTTCAAATCAGTGGTTTTAATGGTATGAATCAGTGAGAACTGGGAGAACATGTAGATTTCTGCTCACTGGATGGCTAATTCAGTGACTCCAGTTCCTCAAAACCCAATTCTCTTTGGTTAAGGACTCATACAAACTTGGGTCAATAGAAAGAGTAGTTTCCTATAACTAGTACGTGTCAAAGCCAACACAAATCACACCACCCTCAGCTTGGTTTTTACCTCCTCTGCCTTACAGAGTGAGGGACAATTGTCATTTAAAACATTTTGCATTTGCAGGATTTTAACAAATGCATAACAGAAAGCTAAAACAAATTACATAAAATGTATCCTGACTAGTCGTAGAAACAAACAGAAACCATTGCAATACCTTTACAACAGTTGCATAGAAAACATTGGAAGTCTTATTAGACACAATATTGCAATGCTAATTAAAAAAATGGCCAAAATATCCTCAGTGTTGAAACCCTTAAAAACCTCCATCAGGTCTCGCTGAGGTCTCTCCTCCACCAGGAGCGGTGGAGTGTATCTCTGTGGGGTAAATGTGATGGATATTTTACCCTTTAGCTGATCTACATAAGTTTTCCAGGCATTTCTATCCCGTCCAGCAGGTTTACAATCCAGCCACTAAATGTAGTTTTATTCAGAGACTCTATCTGGTAAATCCACAATGATCCATGATAACAGCATTATTTATCACATTTCACCATAAAAACATCACCATCACTACTATGTTGCTAAGAGACCTCTATTTAGACCTGGACATGATGATGAAGCCACTTCCTGTCAGACTTTCCACCAATCAGAGAGCTTAGATTGACGGTAACGTCCAATCAGGAGCAGCCAAAGATCAACCAGTGAGCAGAAAGTTCTATGTGTGTGTGAAAAGAAGAAAAATAATGCTCCTCTATGGCTGGAATAAAGCCAAGAAGACGTTTCTGATGCACGGTGGCGCCACAAAGCAGCTGAGCTGGAGTTGGTTTAGTGAGGATAGCAGGTAAATAGTAGCAGGAATAACTGGAAATGAGGAAAAAGTGGAAACATGGAAATAGTTTCTGTTGTGTGTTTGTTTCAATAACAATATTTTTTCTCCTGAAAGCCAAGACTTGAGAGAACGATGAGATGAGAAAAGGCTTGGTCACTGTTGATCTGTGTGTTATTTCTACAAAGTTCTGTTAGTAATAAATTCTGCTTTCTTTTTCCCGTTGGCCTTTATGCTGCTATCAACTCAAGTATTTATTGTCATTGTCACAGAAGAATTACGAAATTACGTTTGGAGCATCCACATGCATAGTTTATAAAGTGAAATACCTAAGTAACCCCTAAAAACCCTAGTGTAAACATTTAGCACAGTATGGATGATCAGTACAGTAACAGTATTGGCAGCAGCTTAAGGGCATGTTGTTGATAAAGTGCATTTGAGAGCAGGGTCATTCAGACAAATACATGAGAACAGTGACATTATGTAGCAATGCAAAACCAGTTCAGTGCTATTGATGGTGGGTGTGGTTATTGTTCATGAGAGGGGGGCAGAAAGGGGAGGGGGGCAGTGTTTAGTAATCTCACAGCCTGAGGATACAGGCTGTTGGCCAGTCTGGATGTTCTGGCCTTTATGGCCCTGTACCTTCTCCCTGAGGGCAGCAGGTGGAAAAGGTGATGAGCAGGGTGGTGCTGGTCCCGCAGGATGTTACGCGCTCTTCTGCTATATCTATTCATTCATTCATTTTACATCATTTTGGCCTCATAGTCTGACAGTTTCTTAACATAGAAGCATAAAAAGCTCTGGACTTCCTCTGCAGGAAAGATTTGTTTCACTCATTTGATTATAAATTCAGTAAACTCACTACTTTGCAAAGTGGCTGGTTAAGGACTTGCTCCTTTTTTATCTACCTTTTTAGATTATCCTAATGGAGTCCGCCTGACCTCGGCCATACCTGGAGCAGACATTAAGGTCCTCATAAATTTTAATGCTCCCAACCCTCAGGATCGCAAAAAGTTTACAGATGATCTGCGAGAATCTATCGCAGAAGTCCAAGAAATGGAGAAGTATCGGATAGAATGTGAGCAGATGTTTTACATTCACGGTGTTGGGTAGCTTTAGATGTAAAGCCTTAATTATAAATTATGTTGCTTGTGTTTTTCCGGCACAGCTGAGCTAGAAAAACAGAAAGGAGTGGTGAGGCCGAGCATGTCCCAGAGTTCAGGTTTAAAGAAGGAAACCGGGAATGGCAACCTCAGCCGAGCAAGCCTTGATGACAGCTACGCTACTGGGGAAGGTCTGAAGAGGAGCGCCCTCAGCAGCTCCCTACGGGACCTTTCAGATGCAGGTAACGTCAGATGTTGTCATGGTAACCCACTCACATAGCGCTCATGTATTAGACGGAGTAGAGCATACACCTGAGCCAGATGCTGGGACAATCAAAGACATCACCCGTAGGTTTCTGAAGAGCAAAAGTGAAGCTCGTTGGGCGTTCCCACCGTCGCCATCTTGGTATCATCACACGTATCGTTAGTCCCGGAAAATCCAAAAATGGGCAAAGAGGTCAAGCTGAGAGGGGGACTGTGAAGGTGGGGGTGGATGATTGACAACCATCAAACTCAGAGCTAACCAAGCTAACCCCGAGCAACGGTAGCTAACCAGCTAACGGAGGTAGGCGGGCTAAAGCTAAGGCACGCTGTTAGCCGGGTAAAAACCGCAGTTGTGCTACACTTTTGCTTCTTTCCGCGGATATTGGATACCTGTCAATCGAAAGGACACACCCTTAATTATGCCAAATTTCAAGATTAAATAACATCCAAATGGATGATTGACCTATTAATCCTAAAATGGATCTTTG
Organism: Melanotaenia boesemani; assembly: GCF_017639745.1. Taxonomy (NCBI): domain Eukaryota; kingdom Metazoa; phylum Chordata; class Actinopteri; order Atheriniformes; family Melanotaeniidae; genus Melanotaenia; species Melanotaenia boesemani. Next base: position 1,318,352 of record NC_055684.1, on the reverse strand, counting down.
TACCAGGCTTTAAACATGTTTATTTCTGCTGGTTGGTCTTTTTAACATAGAAGTCTATGGGTATTTGCTCTGTTTTGGAGCTCCTAGTGGACGAGGGGAGAACGGCAGTTTTTTTGCAGTTCCGCATAGGCTTCACTTTTTACAGGCAGAGGTTGCCACTTGGGGACAATACTGTTGACTGCACGTGTTTCGGAAACTTGGAAGAAGGTGCATTCCTATTCTTGTGCAGCTCTGATTTGGGTGGCTGCCATAGCACTATAAAGTACCAGGGCCAAGGAAGTAAAGAGATTGACATGGGTGTGTTTTATTATGGGCCTAGGTGTTATTTACTAGAGGCTATCAACTCATAATCCTGTGTGACCAGCGGTGGGTGGAGCAGTGCTATCTAGGTCATTGTGATCAATTTGAGCGTCTTAGCTGTAAGAGGACTCAATGTTATGCTGTTGATTTAGGCAGGCTGCAGAGAGCTGATGCCTCACTGCACAAACACACTCAGACAGGTCCGACTTGTAAAGCAACATCTAAGAACAAAATTAGTTGTTCGTGTTTTTCTACTTTTTAGGTAAACATGCCTTTTGGAAGGGCAGGAGTTTTTGTGAATAACACAATCATCATTTCCTATTATCAGTCTTTCACAAAAATTAAATGCTAAATTATTGGATTAACCCTTGAATGCATGCAGCCAGTCTCTTCTGCCAGCAATGCCTCGGATCACTTCGTAGATGCCTAAAGAAATCTTGAGTTGCTTGAGAGAAACTTTATGAACAGATTACCCCTGCTGTAGTTGCTTTATAGTTGGCTGCTTGCTAGTTATGTGCCACTTTAGTGTGTTAGTATCCTCCCAAACTAGATGAAAGGGACGTGTGCACATCCACATTTTCACCAGCTGTGTCTAATCTGTCATGTCCCATGTTCTGGGCAGGCAAGCGTGGGAGACGCAGCAGTGCAGGATCACTAGACAGCAATCTGGAAGTAAGTAGGAAGCCAATGATGCCGAGCTGTCCCTCGCCTCAGTGTTGTCCACTCCTAGCATGCAATTTTAGTTTCTCTTTGTGGTGTTCTTCTCTGTTTTTGGTGTTTTTTGTTGTGAGCACCTGGAATGCTGTGCATGCACTTGGCTGACCAGGAATGGTGTTGTGGCTGTTGCGCTAACTCATCATAGCCTGACACGACTAACATCATTTCAGACTCAAGTTAGAACTTCATTTTCATTAGAATCAACCTCTTAGTTTTGTGGGTTTGTATTCTAGATATTTTTCTGGATTTAGACCCCGTTTTAGCTGCAGCTGCTGCATGCCCACACAGTTTAAATTCACGTCTACTACATCTTTTCACTTACCTTTGAACTCCACAAGTTAATCCCACCCCTTCTTTTTATAATGTTACACTTAACCAGCACAAAAAATAAGAAGCACATTATTACTTTTTTGAGTTTCTTTACTTTAAAACTGATTTTTACTACATCTTTATTCTTCTTTTTCGCATTTCAGAATTGAATAGTGAACCATTCATTAATTTGAAAACATATAGCAGGTTGAGAATATCGATACAAAATACAAATAAACTATGCTAGCTAATTGATCCTATGCTAGCTTGTTTAAAGTATGATAGCTAATTGGTCCTATGCTAGCTTGTTTAAAGAATGCTAGCTAATAGATCCTATGCTAGCTTGTTTTAAGAATGCTAGCTAATTGATCCTATGCTAGCTTGTTTAACGTATATTAGCTAATTGATTATATGCTAGCTTGTTTAATGTATGCTAGCTAATTGATCGTATGCTAACTAGTTTAAACTATGCTAGCTAATTGATTATATGCTAGCTTGTTTAAACTATGCCAGCTAATTGATCATATGCTAGCTTGTTTAAAGTATGCTAACTAATTGATCATATGCTAGCTTGTTTAAAGTATGCTAGCTAATTGATTATATGCTAGCTTGTTTAAAGTATGCTAGCTAATTGATCATGTGTTAGCTTGTTTAAGGTATTCTTGCTCATTTAAACAATGCAAACTAATTGACACTATGCTAGCTAATTTAAACTATGCTAGCTAATTGATAATCTGCTAGCAAGTTAAAACTATGCTAACTAGTTTCAACTTGCTAGCTGGTTTGAACTATGCTAGCTAATTGATGCTATGCTACCTATTATACATGTGGACTTTGAGATGACTAGGTGGATGTTTCAAGCAAACTCATAAGGTAATTGATATTAGCAGCAACTTTACTATTCTATAATACTCAGTTGTTTAAGGAGCATTTCCACATTTAGCTTAACTAAATGAGTCAGAAAGATTTGTCCAGCTTTTTGGCTCAACCAAGTACTGAAGAAGCTGTGTGCACTTATGCCCAAGATGATATTGTGTGATGAAATCATGCACTTATGCCCAAGTTGATATTATGTGATGAAATCATGCACTTATGACCTAGTTGATATTGTGTGATGAAATCGTGATCCTGTATTAAAAAAGAAAAAAAAAAAAAAAGAAAAAAAAAAAAAAAAAAAAAACAATTATATGCACTGCACTAGCACTACATGACAGCACCTGGGTCCACCTGGACTCAAAAGCGGTCTGACTATCACTTAATTATGACGTCCCATCTTGTTTGAATTCATGCTTGTGTTGTTCTTCCTCTCAAATGTAAGTCGCTTTGGATAAAAGCGTCTGCTAAATGACTGTAGAATAGAATAGAATAGAATAATAGATTATGTTAACATGGTCATTTTTGCACAGCTTATGCAAGTTACCTCTATGCTAGCTTGAATTACTGAGAAGGTTTTATTAGTAAGCAGACCTCAATGGAGGCTGACGTGATTCAATACTGAATTTTTCTTACTGCCAACAAATACCTAGAGAAAAGTCCATCTCGTAATGCATTAAACATTGCATTTGGTTCTCAGCTGTAGTATTGAGCCACTGCAGGCTAAAGCTATCTTATTTTTACTCCACTGCCTGAAGCTTGGAGCAAAAAACTTCTATTTATTTTAGTGTTTTACCCTGAAACTTGTCCACAGTATATTGTCAAAGTGAATGTCACCCATTCTGTTCTGAAACTGCACAATTCATGCACAACACACATCAGCAGTAAATGTCAAAGTGAAGCTGCTCAGATAACACACAAATAGAGGATATCTATATATGAATCTTTGGCTTAGATAAAATGGCTAAAGCTGATTGCTGCTCAGATTTTTAGTGTCAGAGACACACATTCAGTTGAATCATTTAACCGTTTAGTTTGCAAATAAATGAATGGTTAAAGAAAATCCTCATCCTGTGGCAGCTCTGGGTGGTATCATTGCTGATTTCGGATGGATTAGAAACGGCATCGTGGATCTATCTTTGCACGTTATCCTCAGGTAATGCTATGTAAGAGTGGCTTAAACAACACCCCCAGGAGCAGCGCTCGACTGTGTGGAGATATTTCCTGACTACATCCACCAATGTCCATCTTCGTCACCAAGACAGAAACAAACCAAAAGAGTACAGGTGCTTGTCATAAAATTGGATGTAATTACTGAAATAACTCAACTTTTTCATGATATTCTCATTTTTTGACGAGCACCTGTATTTTCCCTGGTGCTATTTCGTTTTGTGCATTGCAACATAAAAAAAAAGAGGTCAGCACTAATGTTTAAAACAATAAGGGCTGCATTTCATTAAAAAAAGAAAGAAAATCAGCCATGACCCAGACAAGATAAATGACACGTTTAGAAGCTTCTATAAAACATTATATGAATCACAGATTAATCCAACAGATGAACATATTGAACAATTTTTAAACAACATTAATCTACCAAAACTAAAAAATGAAAATAAAATAACTTTAGATGCACCTATTACTGTAGATGAACTCCACGAAGCTCTCCAACATATGCCCAACAATAAAGCCCCGGGTCCAGATGGTTACTCAGCAGAATTTTACAAGGAATTCTGGACAACGCTAGCTCCTACATTTTATAATATGTTGTTAGAAATACAGGAAAAACAAAAAACACCGCAAAATATGAACTTAGCTAATATAACACTATTGCTAAAACCAGGCAAAGACCCCACACTTCCATCCAGTTACCGTCCCATATCTTTAATAAATGTAGACCTGAAAATAATTAGTAAAGCTCTTGCCAGAAGGATAGAAAAAATAACCCCTCTTATAATACATCCGGACCAGACAGGTTTTATAAAAGGTCGACATTCATCTACTAACACGCGTAGACTAATTAACCTCATAGATTACTCTACTTTACATAATCTAGAATCCACAATCATTTCTCTAGATGCAGAAAAAGCCTTCGACAGGGTAAACTGGAAGTTTCTATTTGCAACACTAGACAAATTTGGGTTTGGACCTGCTTTCATAGAGTGGATTAAAATATTATATAATAACCCAAATGCATGTGTGAAAACCAACGATCAAACTTCTCCAAGCTTTCGCTTACAGAGAGGCACCAGACAGGGCTGTCCACTCTCCCCCTCACTTTTTGCCATTTTCATAGAGCCGTTAGCAGCTGCTATTAGACAAAATATAGAAATTAAAGGAATCCAGGGCAAAAATATAGAACATAAAATAAGTCTTTATGCAGATGATATATTACTCTTCCTTCAGAACTCACAAACATCACTCTCTGAGACAATCACAGTTATTAATAAGTTCTCATCAATATCTGATTATTCTATTAACTGGTCTAAGACTACAGCCATGTCCATCAACTGTGACCTACAAAACATCCCTGATATCAAAATACAGACAGGAAACATTAGATATTTAGGTATAAATATTTCCCCCAGATTATCAGATTTAACAAAATTAAACTATGTTCAGCTACTAAAAACAATAGAAGATGATCTCTTACGGTGGAGGCGCTTACCCATCTCACTAATGGGGAGAGTTGCCACCATTAAGATGATGATTCTACCTAAAGTTAATTATTTATTTTCAATGATACCCACTAAACCCTCCACCAGTTGGTTTAAATCTCTGGACTCTTTCATATCCAAGTTTCTTTGGAAAAACAAGCCGTCACGTATCAGTCTTAAAACCTTACAGCAGACTAAAGATAGAGGAGGACTGGATCTACCAAACTTTAATCACTACTTTATAGCTAACAGGCTGCAGTACATCTCAATGTGGCTCAAACCCAGTTATCTGGATGAGCCGTGGCTAGATAGGGAGCAGGCTTTGTGTGAGGACTTAGTCATCTCTGACCTGCCGTTCATCAGCTCAACCATTAAACCATATAAGTGCTTTAAAAGCCTTAACATCCGTTTTTCCTTAATGGCTTGGTGGGAATTCTGTAAGATAACCAGATCTTCCCTCTTTCCATGTAGACTTACACCCATCTGGAACAACCCTGACATCCTGCAGAACAAAAAGATGATAAACTTCACTCAATGGAAGACTAAAGGAATACAACAGTTAGGACAGATAATAGAAAATGGAAACTTTGTATCTTTCAACACAATTGTCTCACAGTATGGAATCAACAGCAATAAATTCTTAGAGTACCACCAACTAAAATCAATTATATGTAAGAAGTATACCCCTGTACAGTTAGACTTGCAGCTTCCTGTCAGAATAGCAGAATTCTTGAATCTTAATACTCCAAAATTATTATCAAAAATATATAGATTACTTGCAAAGCTAGAAGACAGGATATCTCTCCCAACTTCAAAATGGGAAGATGATTTATCTAATAACTTTGATCAGAAAAGATGGTCACAAATATGTTTAAACACGTTTAAAATGACTCAGAATTCAAATATACAACTAATACAATTCAAAATTCTCCATAGAACTCATTATACAGGACACAGGATGTTGTGGATGGGCCTTTCACCATCAGATATCTGCCCACACTGCTCTGAGAACACTTCTGATAGCTACATCCATGCGCTGTGGTCCTGCACACCTGTCCAAAGGTTCTGGATTAAGGTGTGTGAAGATCTCTCAAAATGGTTTAAAACCAGTTTTTCTGCAAACCCCACACTTTGCCTACTGGGCGACCTGGGTGACACTAACATAGGAATACACTCCATAAACTTGGTCCTCGCAGTCTTATGCATCGCAAAGAAAACTATCCTTGTGAACTGGAAAGATAAGAATAATTTGTCTATCCAGCAGTTTAGAAATCTCCTGTTAGATCACATCAGCATTGAGACAATGTCTGCCTCCTCCAGGAACCAATCAGATGACTTTCATTCCCTCTGGTCCCCTGTGACTGGCTACATCACCTAATGTAGGTGGAGGATTGCGGCTTCGCTGGGATGGGGGTGGATATGGGTGGGGGGTCCCTGGTGGCTTCGGGTCTCCGGTTGTCTCCTGGGTGGGGATCTTGGCTGCTCCGCTGCTGGGTCAGCTGGGGGTTCCGGTCTGGGCGGGCGGCATTGGGTGGGCCCCGGGGTGGGACTGCCTCGTGGCGGTGGGGGGTGGCTGCCGGGGTGCCTGGGTCGGTGTCCGTCGGCCCCTGGCCGGGTGGCCGGTCGGGCCCGGGGTGGGCCGGGTGGGGGCCCCGGGCTCTGGGGTGTCGGGTCTCCCCCCTCTCCTGGGGGTGGGGGGTCTGCCGCTGCTGGGGGGGGCTGGGCCCGTCCGGATGTGCCGTGCCGGGGGTTGGTCCGTGCCCTGGTGCTTGGTCGCAGCCCCGGAACCTGGGTGGGGGTGTGTTTGTATATAGGTGGGTGTGTGTGTGTGTGTGTGTCTGTAGGTATGCGGGTGTGTGGGTGGGTGTAGAGGGATGTGTGTGCTGTATGTGTGTGTGGGTGTGTATGAAGGTCTAGGTGTGTGCGTGTATGTGTGTGTGAGTGGTGTGCGGGTGTGTGTGTGGAGGTCTATGTGGGATGTGTGTGTGGGTGTGTGTGAAGGTGTGTATATATGAGTGTGTGCACGTGGAGGTCGAGGTGTGTGTGGAGGAGTGAAGGAGTGGGTGGAGGCGTGAGTATGTATGGAGGTGCTTGTGTGTATATGCAGGTATGTATGTGAGTGCGTGTGTAGTGGTGTATGTGTATGGAGGGGTATGAGAGTGTGTGTGTATGTGGGCACCGGTGTGTGTGTTTATAGGTATGTGCGTGAAGTGTGTGTGTGGAGGTATGTGCACGTATTGAGGTGTTGGTGTATAGAGGTGTGTGAGAGGGTGTGTGAGTGGCTGGGGTAAAAAAAAAAAAAAAAAAAAGTGTGTGCGTTTGCAGGGGGTTAGGACGTGTCCTCTGGGGGGCGCCCTGGCCGGGTGTTGGGGGCGTGGGCCTGGGGTTCCCTTCCTTTGCCTCGCCCCCCTCCCACTCAGAAAGAGGAAAGTGGCCCCTTGGGCTGGTGGCTGGCCCCTGGGGGGGTTCGTGGCGTGCCTGGGTTGGGGTGCCTGCTCCGGGCCTGTGACGCCCTTCGGGGCCGGCGGGGGACGGGGGCGCCCTAAGCCACTGGCGGGTCGTCTTCCACGGGGGAGGCTTACTCCCCTCTGGACCTACATCTCCTGACCCCTCCCCTCCCCCACTCTTCACTACATACACAGGTAGGGCTGTGGGAGGTGTGCTTGTTGCGCTGGGCGGGGCAGGGGGGTCATCATAGTGGCCCTGTTGCTTCGCCGAGCGGCAGCATGCCTCCCAGCTTTTAATTCCACTTAGTCACTGAGCACAAATAACATTTGCAACATACAAACACGTTTTGGGGGGTGGAACATGCGAGGTCAGGTGGGTGGGACTGCTCAGGTGGCCCCACCCCCTCCTCAATGCAGTTACTGCCCCCCAATTTTAACCCTCTTTTTTTAATTGCAAACAGCACATAATATATTCCATCACTAGTGGGGGGGGGAGGGGGGATGGGGTCTTCAAGCGCCCCTATCTCCATGGATGGCCCGGGGCGTAGGCGGGCTGTCCCGGGGGGTTTTGGCTGCTGGCCCTGGGGGGAAGGTGCTGTTTTGGGGGTGGGGAGTGGGGGGCAGGGGCGGGGTGGGGGGTTGGGGGCCTGGCTCGTGTCTCCTCGCCTCCTGGCTGGGGCTGTCCCCCCGTGGCGTGGGGTGGCGGGAGGATGGTGGTGGGGGGATGGTGTTTGTGTGTGTGTGTGTTGGGGGGGGGGTGGTGTGTGGGTGGGAGAGTGGTGTGGGTGTGGGGGGATGGGTGGTGGAGGGATGGTGTGTGGGAGGGTGGGGTGTGTGGAGGTGGATGCGTGGTGTGTGGGAGGGGGGGTGGTGTGGGTGTGGGAGGATGAATGGTGGAGGGATGATGTATGTGTGGGAGGATGGGGTATGTGTGGGAGAATGTATGGTGCAGGGATGGGGGAGTGTGTGGGAGGATGGATGGTGGAAGGATGGTGTGTGTGCGGGAGGATGGATGGTGTATGGGAGGGAGGATGGTGTGTGTGTGGGGGAGTGGTGTATGTTTGGGAGAGTGGGTGATGGAGGGGTGGTGTGTGTGTGTGTGGGAGGATGGGGTACGTGAAGGTGGATGTTTGGTGTAGGAGAATGATGTATGTGTGGGAGGATGGGTAGTGGAAGGAAGGTGTGTGTGTGTGTGTGTATAGGAGGTGTGAAGGTGGATGAATGGTGTGTGAGAGGGAGGATGGTGTATGTGTGGGAGGATGAGTGGTGGAGGGATGATGTGTGTGTGGGAGGATGGGATAGGTGTGGGAGAGTGTATGGTGGAAGGATGGTGAGTGTGTGGGAGGAAGGATGGTGTGTGTGTGGAAGGATGGATGGTGGAAGGATGGTGTGTGTGTGTGGGAGGACAGAGTATGTGAGGGTTGAATGGTGTATGCGTGGGAGGATAAATGGAGGAGTGGAAGGAGAGTGTGTGTGTTTGTGTGTGTGTGTGTTGGTCTGGGGGGGGGCAGGACTGGTTCTCGGGGTGTGCGGCTGGGCGCTGGGGTGTGGGGCTGGCCTCTGGTGGTGGCCGTCTGGGCGGGCCGGGTCCCCCCGGGTGGCGTGCTGGCCCTCGGCCTGTGGGGGGGGGGTGTCCCTGCGCTCCTGGGCCCGGGCCCTCTGCCCCGTCTGTCCCGGGCGGCCGGTGCCCGGGGGGGTCTGGGACTGCTGGCCTCGGCCCGCCGGGGCCGGTGCCCTGGGTCCGCGGGGCGGCTCCTGCTGGGGTCTCCTGCTGCTGCCTTCCTGGGCAGGCGAGTGGTCGTCTCTGTGGACCGGTCGGGATCTGTTGCCTGCGGGGGGGCTGGTGGCCTGGGTCTCGGGACCGCTGGCCTGACTCTGGCCTCTGTTCAAGTGAGGTGGCATCTGCATGATCACTCTGCATGGTCACTCCTTCCTGAACGTCTCCACACAGTCTTTGCGTCGCCGTGTGGCCGAGTTCTCCAACACATCCACACAGGTTTCTCTGCGCGTGTTCTTGAATACAGCAGTTTCACTTATATCTATTATCATATTTTGTTTCTTTTTTTAATTATTTCTGTTCTTATTATTATTATTACTCTTACTCTTATTATTATTATTGTTACTATTATCAACTAGTTGTGTAATGACCTACTGGCTAGGATGATCGTAGCTATATATGTTGTAAGTAGTATGGATTACATGGTCTTCTGTATGATGTTTCAAGTCCCCACCCGCACTCCCCACACCCTTTCTGTCCCTCTCTCTCCCCTCCCTCTTCTCTCTACTTTCTTTTCTCTCTCTCTCTCTCTGTCCCCTCCGGTCGAGTCCAGCATTAAGAGTCTGATTTAATAAAGTTTTTCATCAAGAGGGACTTTATACATGTAGTATAAATCCCTGCTTGATAGAGTAAAATTGCCCAGCACCAGACAGCAGCCAGACAATCATTCTGTTTGCAACGATGCTGGACAAGACAGGTTAAAAAAAAAAAAAAAAAAAGAAAGAAAAAATGGTGTGTTACCCTTTGCAACTTCCTTAGGTATTCCTTTTATCTGCACTGTCACAATGGTGGGCATATTAAAGCCCACGTGAAACGTTCCTGTTGCATGCTCTGCATGACTCTGAAGGACCTGCTTCATTCTCTAATTATTTTGTTAGTCTGTGTTGCTCCACAATAAAAAGATGGGTTTTTTTTTGTTTGTTTGTTTTGTTTTTTATTGTTAGTCTTAATGATTGCAAATATTTAAATGTTGAGAAAAAAATCAATCATTTAAGTCAGGCAAATTGTCAGTTAAATACTAGTGTGAATTATGTATGAGAGACTGAATTATGTGGGTTAGAAGTTCTGCACATGAAAAGGGAAAAGGAAAGAGGACAGTCAAAATATAAAATGCTCCAAACCAGAATTTAATATTGACAGGAAGGCGCAGCATGAAGCAGAGAGTCTGAAGCCTGAGTAGTTGTCTGACTCCTCAGACTCCTCAGCACATCACATTTACCACCAGCTCTGACAGACTCAGCAAGATGAGCCTCCAGACCATATACAGGGAGTCGTCGGTGAGATATTAGCATAGAAAGACAAAGGCAGTGAACAGAAAAAGGAAACGGATTCACAAGGCAACATCAGGGGCAGAGCTAGAGGGGTGGCCAGGGTGGCACTCACCTCAGATGATTGATAGGTCACTGGAGGACAGAAACATCTTTCCAGACCTCTGTTGATCACCAGTATCACTACACAAGTATCTTTACACCAGTATCACTACACCAGTTTCTCTACACCAGTATCACTACACCAGTATCTCTACACGAGTATCACTTAATCAGTATGTTCCCTAATGATTCATCCATTTCTAGAAGATATTTAGTTCCTGTGCAGGTACAACTACTGATGTTATGTGAGGCTGTTAACCTGATGTTAGCATGAAGCTACATAGCAGTGCTAAACTAGCTCTATACTAGCACTAGATTAGCTTTAAGCTGAGGGGGGAAATAAACTATAAAGATGCTCAAAGAGAAGCTCAGTATCCACGTTAGCGCTGACTAAGCTAGCGCTACATGATCCACTTTCATTTAAACAGGAGGCTAGCAAGGATGCTAGTTGGTTATATCCTGTAAACAGTCTACCACCACCAGACAGTAGACCAGAACCAATCTCCCTACTACTACCGCACCAGGATCAGGTCTACCACCACCACAAGACTGTAGACCAGAACCGATCCAGATTATTAATGTAAGATGTTTTATTTCTCCCTGATGTGACCACAGTTTTCACAGCAGTGATGGAGGGAGGAACATAATCATCACTGCATCCTTTATTACTAGAACGCCCACCTGATAAAGTCTGGGCCCCAGGTATAAAAATCAGCTCTGGCAGTCATGCTAGAATGGAGATCAGGTGTACAGCGGTAGGTGCTGCTGTGAGCTGGATTTTTTTGTTTTTCCTGTATCAGACCAGACTGACCTCTGCTGGATGACGAGTTTCTCTGTTTTCTTGCTACAATCTGACCGTCTTCTCTCTTGCAGGGTTCCATCATTAGCAGCCCCCACATGCGGCGGAGACCCCCCTCCAGCCGAGACTGCCCGTCCCGCCACAGCGGCCAGTCCCTCCCCAACTCCTCCTCGCTGCTCGGATCTTTGTTTGGGACCCGGCGGGTGAAGTCCCCTAGCCCCACACCTCAGGGCCCACACCCCACCCTCATCTCCCACACCCCGCACCCTGCCAACCTGCATCACACAGCCCGCGTGGAGACGGACACACCAGTCCCCATACACCACACCCAGTACTGTCACATGACCCAGAACCCCCCGCCTTACCACCACCACCACCACTACCACCCACCGGCACACCTACAGCACCCTCCACACCAGTACCTCCCACCCTCCTCCCACAGTCAGCAGCCTCCCTACCCATCTCACCCACACTCGCAGCATGGCCACAGTAGCCACCCCACCCACGGCCCCCACCTCCACGGCCCGCCACCACCGCCGTCTTCTCAGGGCCCCAGCAGCACCAAGCCCAAGCACAGCGGCATAAGTACAGTGGTGTGAGGGGAGCACAGTGGGCCCCAGGGCCCCTGACTGAACTTTAATATTTCCTCCAAGGATCTCGGCTGACAAGACGGCCACACTGTGAAGCCAGACAAGATCCTGCGCTTCCTTTTTTATTTTTCCAGCTTCTTTTCTGGTGTTTTCTTTTAATTTCAAGTCACAGGTGTCTGTGGGCTTTAGGAGCAACAGACATCAACGTGAGAGCATGCACAAAGACCACATCTACTGTTCCTCTACGTAAATACAAAGGAGCACGATCAAATATCCAACAAGTATTTCACAACAGCAGTAAACAGAGACAGAAAACACTGGTTTAGTGTGGTGTGAACACACGTCGTCAGCCTCTTTAGTAGCAGATTATTTAATGTAGCAGTAGCTCACGGTGCACTGTGATATCTCTAGTAGCAGTGATAAATGTGCCAATTATTCAAGCATTTATTGATTTAGTCACAAAAACTGCTTAATGTATGTTGTGCTTAATATTTTGTAAAATAATATCAGCTGTTACTGTTCTGATTATTACCGAACAAATTACATCAGTTTAAACTCTCAGTATTATACTCGCACATACAGGGGGCGTAGTTCAGCAATTAGAGTTTTTATTAGTGGGGCAGTTGTGGCTGGATGCTGCTGTAAATGGTTGCCGTTGACTTAGAACTCCGCTGCATACTGTTGAGGGCTGGTTGGTGCACGCCCCAACACAGGCTCATCCTCTGCTCCTGTCTTTTTAGCTTGGAGCCGTTCCTCCTCCCCAGGGCCGTTTCTAGCTATGTGAAGGCAACCACAATGGAGCCATGAACATGCCACAATTTATCACACTTCACAAGCTAAACAGACTATATTCTACAAAAATCCACTGCCACAGTAGTCTGAATACTTAACAAAAGTCCAAATATTTATTAGTAATTCAATAATTAAAGGCCTATAAAATAGTTCACTTATGGAAGTTAAGTTAATTTTATTTTAGTCGGTTTTCATGAGGCAAACACATCCTAGATAGATACCTAGCATTTATCTGAGGCTAGCTGAGCTAGCTAGCAGCATAAACTACAAACAAATTCACTAAAACCTGCTGTTACATTCCCATCCCCCATCATAAACCAGTGTATTACGTTTATTCTCACTAATAGGAATGATGGACACCTGTCCACTGCAGACGTCACTGCCTGATGAGTTTGACCAAATTAACTCACAAAACCACCAGACACAGCTGATCGTCGCAACTTCTTTAACTTTATACGAAATAAAGACGAGTCACTTTAATTCTCCTCAGATGAGGCAGAACATTCAGCTCTAGGACCCCCTGGTGACTTTCGGGGTCCCCTGGTGACTTGCGGGGTCACCTGGTGACTCGTGGGGCCCCCTGGTGGCTTGCGGGGTCCCCTGGTGACTTGCAGGGTCCCCTGGTGGCTCGTGGGGCCCCCTGGTGGCTTGGGGGTCCCCTGGTGACTTGCAGGGTCCCCTGGTGGCTCGTGGGGCCCCCTGGTGGCTTGCGGGGTCCCCTGGTGCTCATAGCAAGAAACGGCTCTTCTCTGGGAAATGGAAACCACAGGGATTTATCTGAATGTCCGTCAGTACTGTTAGCGCGCCCTCTTGTCATTTTTAGCTATTTTAGACCCGATAAACTTAAAGACTGTTTCAGGTCTGCTGTGCCAGACCGGGGGGGCAGTTTCCCTGGAAACGAGGGATTCGGCATTGTGACTGTTCCCGGTGGGGAAGCTCTCAGCTGGCTGAGTGATCCTGCAGGACTATCCAGCTCTACGCCACCGTGCACGAATCCCCGTTTATCTCAGTTTTCTTCCCACAACAAGCAGTTTCATATCAGTCATGTTTCTGACATATTATAGGATGGCTGGCTGTAGCGGTCGGCCGTCCAGTAGCAGAGGTGGAGGGGGTGGTGTGCTGAAGCATATTTTGTAGTGTAACGTAGCTGAATCAGAGGTAGAAGTTAGTCTGAATCTGCTTTTTTATACGTGCAATAAGTATTTATGTTGTTTTGTTTTTGTCTAAGAGGGATTTCCATCTGATGGACCTTCATCTGGTTTCAAACTGTTTAGATTTGTCTTTCCGTCCCTCAGTGTCCTTTGTCATTTCCTCCTCAGTGTTTCAGTGAAGTGCAAGTATCCACATGGATTTGGAAATACTGGACCTAAATCACTAAAGTAACTGCATGTAACAGACTATCTTCAGGAACATTTTCAAACCAGCATTTCCCCAAATTATATCAGTGAGCAGAAGACTTCTGGCCTCTGACCCTCCAGTCTTACTTCCCTCTGAAGTCATTAAGGACAAAAATGTCCTCTTAAAAAAACTGCTGGAAAAACTCAACAGATTGACATTTTTATTGAGTTTGAGGATTTTAACCCTTTAAACGACTTGATGTTACTGTTATTTTTTGTATTAAAATGAGATATTTACGTGTGCTGTCACTGACACGTGGAAATATTGATTCTGATGCAATAATAGTTTTTATGTAGACTAGATAAATGATTTACTAGCGTGTGAAGTCTGTAAGGATAAAAATTTAGGCTGTAAATGCTTTTCTGCACAAATCTTCTAGACAGCTTCAGTCCTGATCAAAACAATCAAGTATAAAATAATGATTGGGATTTTAACCTGTTAAATGCCAGTTTATTTACATGATGCTAATATTAGTCATGAAAAGGCACAAAGCGTGATTTATCGTCCATAAACCAGATGTAGGGGTCTGCAGGGTTAATTGTTTAATTAGTCATGGATATGTCAGGGATCTTTTTTATATAAATATATAAAAAACAACAGGGACATCAAGTCAGGTTGGCCTTTAAAGGGTTAATCTTGACTGTTAATGACTGATTTATAAAGCTTGTGGCCCTAAATGATCCAAACTTCATAAATGGTTTAGAATGATGCTGTTTGCTAAACGTGTCACTGAGTTGTGTTAATTCTGTGGCCGTATTGATTCGAAGGATAATATTTATAAGCACTTTATGTTGCAGGAAAGTGATAATTACTGTATTATTACATATGAGATTTCTTTCATGGGGGGACCAGACTGGATGACCACCAGAACCACCAGAACCACTGTGACCACGTATTACTCAGTTCATTGGTTATTTCTAATAAACCTGTCCAGATTCCATGTGCGGTGCTTTGTTGCATGCCATTGATGCCTACCTCTTGTGTGTTTCTTTTTCATAACTATTTTCTATCAAGCTGTTTGCTTGACGAAACCCTAAACTTTGATTATTTAACCGTTTACATTTAGATGCTTTCTGCCTGCTGGTGTGTCTTTTCTTTTTATGGTGTGTCACTCGACTCCGGCATGACCCTCCGTTGTCCAGAACGACGACGTGGCAGCGCGCTGCTCTGTGCGGCTGTAAATACTAAACCTAATGTAACTTAACCAAGTAAAGAAGGTTGGAAATGGAGGACATATTTTCAGGGTGGGTAAAGAATGATAAACATATGTAAATAGTCTGTAAATTAATATTAATATTATTACTACTCAATGTCTGTGGCTGAAGGTGCATTCCTGCTGCCTTCCAGTCTCTACATAATCATGGAACTGCTTCTTCCTGCCTCTGGCAGGACTGAATTATCATAGGATCTAGCAACAAACAGCTAACTCTTACCGTTTATGGTTAATATGCTTCTGACTTACGCTCTCACAGTCCAAAGAGGAAGAGGAGCGCTCTTATTTTATTATGAATTCTGTTTTTAAGTAGAAAAACCCCTATTGATGTAAAACTAGTACTGTAACAATGTTGAGAACGCAAAATAAAATGATATCCTTTAAAACCTGAACCGTCTCAGCATCTCTGTTCTTAGCTTTGTGGTGTCAGCTGATACATTTGATTGGTCTAAAGGCGAAATTCTGCTCCTTATGTACATAAATTTACTACTGTTTCTTTTTTCCAAATGACACTGCCCTCAGACTTCCATACGTCCTCTATATACATTCACATTTCTTTAGTCTCAAGGACCCCTAAGCCGCCTACGGTGGCTGTGTGAGTATACACGAGGGAGCGTTGTAAATCAGACATCAATGAACAACTGAACAGGTTTTCAGAAAGGGGGAAGTGAGTGTTAAATGTTCATTGTCCACAGTCCACTTCTCATGTCATTATGTCCAACAATCCTGTCTGTCCCCCAAATGGTTGTTAGCTTGTACATCCACCAGAGGGCAGCGTTCACCTCCCAGCTCTGATGTCAGTTTCAGACAATAGCAAACATGGAGGCGACGGAGGAGCACAGTAGACGGAGGTGGTCTGAAGGACATTAAATGTCATGTTTTTGATTGAACCGAGACTTTAAGATGCCAACCAAGAAAAAACACTTAACAAGACCCAAAAGGGGATTAAAAAAAGTTTCTATTACTTGGACAATCAGAGCGAAAAGATAAAAGTCCTTATCCAGTAAAACCAAAAAGAGGCTAAAGCGAGCAGCGGTCCTGGGCAGCCACACCTCCACATCCATGTGAAAAGTTAGGCAACCATTTGAATGAGTAATAATACTGAGGGGGATGATGATGATGATGATGATGATGATGATGACATACCCCAGAGACGCTGCTCTGCCTGGAGGAAGGGAGGAAGAAAACAAAGCATTACAGCAGGAACCAACAAATACCTGGATTGAAAAACACTGGCGCAGAGCATAAACGGGCCTTAAAGTGGAGACTCTGTGCCAGATAACGAAAACTGTTTGGCCCAAACATGGCCCAGACTCACGGCACTGACTTCGGTCACATTCAGGCCAGCCTTTTAGATTATAGTCCTGGTCCGTTTACTGGGAAAGTCACTTCGAGTCATGCATGCACAAACAAACTGATCTGGATCAAAGCAACGGACTCGGTCCACCTACAACCCTGAATCTTAGTCAACTTCAAGCGGACCAAATACAGGAAGTGGACTAAAGAGCACAGTGCATTGTGGGTTCAGTGCACGGCATCATGGACAACCTAAGCATAAGCATGTGCAGGACAGGCAGCTCTGGATGGTAGAAATGCCTGGCAGCTAGACATAACTCAGTGAAAATTCAGACAGAAACCTGATCAAGCCCAGACCACTAGGATATGATGCACTGCCATGTTCACTCTGATGGAAACAGTTTTTCTGCATTAACCAATAGATGAACCAGTTTTCTTCTTTGTTGGTACTCTCATCTTTTCCTTTAGTAATTTTTGATGCAGCGCCACCTCTGGCGAGGAGTGGAACACGTCATTTAAAGGTCTGATTTGTTTGAGTCCTGCAGCGTGATCATAAACTCCGTCTGGAAGAACGTTGCACTCAGGGCCAAAATCCCATTTTATTTTTAGAGGGGACAATAAACAGTAAAATTCAGAATAATTCCTGGGGGGACATGAAAAATGTCCCTCTCTCTGCTGCTCCTTGCAGGGTGGAGCCCTCAGCTTTAAATAATGTTTTTAAAACTAATGATCATAGTCCAGTATGTGTGTGTAATAGCCAGGGTACACCCTGGACAGCTCACCAGTACATCACAGTGTTCTGTATAATATATTATATATATATATATATGTATGTATGTATGTATATAGGTCAGAGTCCACAGACGTTAAACCAGCAGCGATCAGGGTCCACAGACGTTAAACCAGCAGCGGTCAGAGTCCACAAACGTTAAACCAGCAGTGATCAGGGTCCACAGACGTTAAACCAGCAGCGGTCAGAGTCCACAAACGTTAAACCAGCAGCGGTCAGAGTCCACAGACGTTAAACCAGCAGCGATCAGGGTCCACAGACGTTAAACCAGCAGCGGTCAGAGTCCACAAATGTTAAACCAGCAGCGATCAGGGTCCACAGACGTTAAACCAGCAGCGGTCAGAGTCCACAAACGTTAAACCAGCAGCGGTCAGAGTCCACAGACGTTAAACCAGCAGCGGTCAGAGTCCACATACGTTAAACCAGCAGCGGTCAGAGTCCACAGACGTTAAACCAGCAGCGGTCAGAGTCCACAAATGTTAAACCAGCAGCGGTCAGAGTCCACATACGTTAAACCAGCAGCGGTCAGAGTCCACAGACGTTAAACCAGCAGCGGTCAGAGTCCACAAACGTTAAACCAGCAGCGGTCAGAGTCCACAAATGTTAAACCAGCAGCGATCAGGGTCCACAGATGTTAAACCAGCAGCGGTCAGAGTCCACAGACGTTAAAACAGCAGCGGTCAGAGTCCACAAACATTAAACCAGCAGCGGTCAGAGTCCACAGACGTTAAACCAGCAGCGGTCAGAGTCCACAGACGTTAAACCAGCAGCGGTCAGAGTCCACATACGTTAAACCAGCAGCGGTCAGAGTCCACAGACGTTAAACCAGCAGCGGTCAGAGTCCACAGATGTTAAACCAGCAGCGGTCACAGTCCACAGACGTTAAACCAGCAGCGGTCAGAGTCCACACACGTTAAAACAGCAGCGGTCAGAGTCCACAGACATTAAACCAGCAGCGGTCAGAGTCCACACACGTTAAACCAGCAGCGGTCAGGGTCCACAGACGTTAAACCAGCAGCGGTCAGGGTCCACAAACGTTAAACCAGCAGCGGTCAGGGTCCACAGACGTTAAACCAGCAGCGGTCAGAGTCCACACACGTTAAAACAGCAGCGGTCAGAGTCCACACACGTTAAACCAGCAGCGGTCAGGGTCCACAGACATTAAACCAGCAGCGGTCAGAGTCCACACACGTTAAACCAGCAGCGGTCAGGGTCCACAGACGTTAAACCAGCAGCGGTCAGAGTCCACACACGTTAAAACAGCAGCGGTCAGGGTCCACAGACCTTAAACCAGCAGCGGTCAGGGTCCACAGACGTTAAACCAGCAGCGGTCAGGGTCCACAGACCTTAAACCAGCAGCGGTCAGGGTCCACAGACGTTAAACCAGCAGCGGTCAGAGTCCACAGACGTTAAACCAGCAGCGGTCAGAGTCCACAAACGTTAAACCAGCAGCGGTCAGAGTCCACAGACCTTAAACCAGCAGCGGTCAGAGTCCACAGACGTTAAACCAGCAGCGGTCAGAGTCCACAAACGTTAAACCAGCAGCGGTCAGAGTCCACAGACGTTAAACCAGCAGCGGTCAGGGTCCACAGACCTTAAACCAGCAGCGGTCAGGGTCCACAAACGTTAAACCAGCAGCGGTCAGAGTCCACAGACCTTAAACCAGCAGCGGTCAGAGTCCACAGACGTTAAACCAGCAGCGGTCAGAGTCCACAAACGTTAAACCAGCAGCGGTCAGAGTCCACAGACGTTAAACCAGCAGTGGTCAGGGTCCACAGATGTTAAACCAGCAGCGGTCAGAGTCCACAGACGTTAAACCAGCAGCGGTCAGAGTCCACAGACGTTAAACCAGCAGCGGTCAGAGTCCACAGACGTTAAACCAGCAGATTCCAGATAGGAATTTACGTTGGAGGTGGATCTGTACTGTGGAGTATTGCCAAGAAAATGATGACTCGTTTGGATGAGTAATAAATCTTAAGCAAACAAAAGGATGAAGTTTGGATACATTTTCATTTGTCGATCAGACAACGGAAGACAAGATAGTGAAACGGCGAGCGTGTCAGTGCCCGTACAAACAGCGCCTCAGTGGCTTTAAGAGTAGATTTAGCTGCTATACTTTAAGTCAAAAACTTGCTCCAATGATGTTTGGAGGAGTCGAACTCTGCTACAAAGAAAGCAAGTTGTCGCTGTGAGTTATCAGTGGGAGTCTGCGGGAAATCGGACATTTAAATGCCAGCTTCAGGCTACTTTACTGCTATCTGCCTGCAACGCTTATTCATTGCAAGGAGGACGCCGCAAAGTAGCTGATGATCGGGAGGTTTGGACGAAAGTGTGTGCCACGGAGGATCATTGGGATCATCTCTTCAGTCATCAAGCAGGAGCAGAGCTGCTCAGGACAGGAATCTGAGCCACATCTTCTTGTTTGCATTACTTTGTTCATATGAGCTGGGAAAATATCTGAATTATGGAAGCACAGGAAACTGTGGACTAATCTGCTGAGTGCGTGATGCAATCAGCCAAAACTACCAGTAGTACTGATGGTAATGGTGTACAAGCTGTCAAAGAAAAACATGTGGTGAAGTTAACGGCTAAAGCACTTTAAAAAAGCATATTCAAGGTCTTGTGCAAAAAAATAAAACCTCAGATGTGCAAGATGCTTTCAATGACTTTGTTAACTTGTGGGGTAAATTTAAAAATATTCATGGTTCCTTAATGTGTTTACTACCTGCTGCTGAAAAAGAAAAACATGACACCTGGTTTAAAGCAAAAACTATGTTTAATGAAGAATTAATTTCAGAAGTGAAAGGCTGGCTTGCTGACTCTGAATATGTTGTCTCAAATAACATTGATGGTGGTAATATTGGTGACATTGTTAATGAAGAGGATGGTATTAATCCAGAGGATAGTGCCTCAAATTTTGCAAGCAAACATTCAAACCGAAAAAGTTCTTGCAGTGGTAAATCAAGCACTACCTCTTCTGTAGAAATTAAAGTAGAGGCAGAAAGAGCTGCATTGCTTGCTCGTGCAGCAGCTCTTAAAGAAAAACATGCTTTAGAGGAGCAGGAACAAAAGCTAAGGATGAGAAGAGAGTAACTTGAACTGGAAGCATTGCTTTCTGCCTCCACTGCTAAATTAGCTGTTTTGCAAGCCTCTGACAGTCAGCGTGGTTCTAAAGCATCCAATGCAATGAATTCTTATGTGGACAAGGAAATGAGAAAGGCAGCAGCCATATCAAGCAAGCTTAATGCTTCCGCAAAGGGAATATGAACCAGTCGTACGGGAAAAGCAAAGACAAAGGGAAGACTGGTCACTGCCAATAAATAAACCATGTCCAAGAGTTAAACTGCCCCCAGTCTTCAGTTGGACTAAACGAGCAAAGTGACTTTGAGGTGCAGCATTCCCATCAACAGTACCAAGTGGACTCAAAATCACAACATTGGCAATTCTCATTATCCAGTGCTCCACTGGTAAATGGTCCACAGCTGAACATTTGCACCATCATGCAAAGGTGAAATGAAATAACAACTGCTCTTGTTCAACAACAACATTTATGGTCTTTGCCAGCAAGAGAAATTCCTTTGTTTGATGGTGACCCTCTTCAATACATTTCTTTTATCAGAGCATTTGAGCAAGGAGTGGAACAAAGGCAAGCCCTAATGACTGTTTGAATTATCTGGAACAGTTCACCAGAGGTCAGCCTAGAGAGCTGGTGCGCAGCTGCCAGCATATGGCAGCTGATCAAGCTTATCGCCATGCCAAGCATTTGCTTAAAGAACATTTTGGTAATGAGTTTAAAATTGCTTCAGCATATATTGAAAAGACGTTATCTTGGGCAACAATAAAATCTGAAGATGTGAAAGCCTTGCAAGTCTATTCTCTCTTTCTACGTGGATGTTGTAATGTTATGGAGGAGTTGCAATATATGAAAGAGTTGGACATGCCAAGCAACACAAAAGCAGTCATGTGCAAGTTGCCATACAAACTAAGAGAGAGGTGGAAAACTACAGCACATGATCTACTGGAAACACATAGACGCAGAGCTTTGTTTAAAGATTTAGTTGTGTTTATTGGAAAACAAGTCAGAATCTTGTCAGATCCTTTATTTGGTGACATTCAAGATATTAAACGTGCAGCAGCTGGCTCAAAGACTACAAACCGGCTGTGATCCCAACCAAGTAAAAGCATAAAAGGAAACAGCTTTGCCATGAACATCATGCCTATGGATACAATTAAAGACTGAAAATGTACGGAAGGACTCAACAGTGAACGCAACTTGTGTGTGCTGTGCTCAAATTCATCCATTGGAGGACTGTCAACAGTTTAAAAGGAAAAGGCACCAGGATAAAATGCAGTTTCTAAAGGACAAAGAGCTTTGCTTTGGCTGCTCATGTTCTGGGCATATGAGTAAAGCTTGTGATAAGCGGCTGACCTGCAAGACATGTGGTCAAAATCATCCTAGTGAGCTTCATATTGACAAGAAAAACACAAAGGGATCAGGTTCAGAGTCGAAACAGCATGCGACACACAAATCTATACCATCACATAAGACTTGTGGGCATACAGGCACCGGAGAGGATCGGTGCCTGCTTTCAATTCTACCAGTACAAGTCAAATCTGTTAAAGGGGATCGGACTATAGAAACTTATGCCTTTTTGGATCCTGGCGGCTCTGCTACTTTCTGTTCAGAACGTCTTAGGCTTAATATTGCTGGCAGACGAACACACTTTCTCTTACAAACACTGGGACAAGAAAAGACGGTACCAGCATATGCACTATCAGGTTTGGAGGTGGCAGGTTTAGGGACCAACTGCTTCTATGAACTTCCAGAAATTCTTACACAGGAAAAGATGCCTGTGAGCACCATACCTGTCAAAAGTATGTGTACCCCGCCTGGCGGCTGATGTGGATTTGTTGATAGGAAGCAACGCTCCCAAGATATTGGAACCTTGGGAAGTCATCAATAGCCGTGGGGATGGCCCATATGCTATGAGGACAGCACTGGGCTGGGTCATTAATGGTCCTACACAATGTAATGACAGTAACTTGGAAGACAGATGCCATTCAGCAATGGCAAACAGGATTTCTGTATGCAAACTGGATGAAATGTTAAAAAACCAATATGAACGAGCTACAGAAGAGAGAGGCTTCTCAAGTGAAGACAAAGTTTATGAAAATTATGGAAGATTTTGCCTCACTGGAAAATGGGCACTACAGCTTTAAACTGCCCTTCAAGAAAGATAATATGTCCATGCCTAACAACTTCTCTGTAACAAAACAACGGATACTTGGTTTACAAAGAAAACTCTTGAATAATGAGCACATGAAGTTGGAATATGCAAAGTAACGAGGGCAAGGTGTGGTATATCCCGCACCATGGGGTATATCACCCAAAGAAAAGGACTTTACAAGTGGTATTTGACTGTGGTGCATCATTCAAGGGGACCTCATTAAATCAACAGCTCTTGCAAGGTCCCAACCTTACCAGTACATTGCTTGGAGTCCTTCTTAGATTCAGACAGCAACCAGTGGCTTTCATGGGGGACATACAAGCAATGTTCCTTTAGGTTAAGGTTGCAAGGGACAACAGAGACTTCCTTTGCTTCTTATGGTGGCCAGATGGAGATTTCAGCAAAGATGTGTCAGAGTTTCGTATGGCTGTTCATCTCTTTGGTGCTGTATCCTCTCCAAGCTGTGACAGTTTTGCTCTGAGGAAGACGGCAGAGGATAATCAAGCTAACTTTCCAGAAGAAGTGGTTGAAACGATCAAAAGGAACTTCTACGTGGATGATTGTTTAAAGAGTGTGGCTTCAGAGGAGGACGCTATTCTTATGGTCAAAAATTTGACCTCACTGTGTCAGAAAGGAGGGTTTACATTGACAAAGTGGGTTAGCAATAGCCACACCCTTCTGCAAACCCTTCAGAATAGTGATGCGCGGGTCGGGTTTTTTTCCGACCCGCGGGTCCCGCTCTTTTAAAAAAATTGGACGGCACCAAACCGCCCCGCACCTCCGCTTCTATTTTTTTAACCCGACCCGACCCCCCCCCCCGCCCCATTAAAACACATGTTATGATATTGACGAATGCTTTTATTTAGTCTGAGAAAGGTGCATATGGTCTCCTAAATTGGCACTGGAACCTGGCAACACAAAATGTATTTTCATTTGAACGTTAAGTCTATAAACATAAGTAGGCAAACAAATAAAGTGTTTTAAAGCGTTTAAGCGTTTAAGTGTTATAAAGCACATAGCCAATGCTGCTGTTGTTATCTGCACTGATTTCCTCGTTGAACCTGTCCCAAACCTGTGATTTAGCCATTTGACCCTCTTTCTTCTTTTCAAGGACGTAAACTCCCGAACGAATGTTATTCAACACTTCTTCTTCCATCTTTTGTTGCTTGTCTGCTTGGCGCTTTCTGCACCTGCGTAGCCTACTACGCACCTACGTGGACATTACGTTACAAAACGTGACCTGTGTTTAAATAACTGATAAATATTTTGTCTTACATATTATAGTAACAAAATGTAGACACTGATTAAGGTCTTTATTTTCAGTTTGACAAAAAATAAAATTAATAGATAGAACTAGATATTTCAGAATAGTAAACCACACCAACCCGCCCGCAGTGAAGCGAAAATTCTTTGACCCGCCCCAACCCGAACCGCGGGTAACCCGTGGGACCCGCGGGTTAGGGGGCGGCCCGCGCATCACTACTTCAGAAAACCAAAGAGCAGCAGATTTGAAAGAACTGAATCTAGACAGGGACAAACTCTTGGTTTGCAGTGGTGTGTTGAAACGGATTCATTCCACTTCAAGATGGAGCTTCCTCAAAATTCTTGCACCAGACGTGGCACGTTGTCAGTTTCTAGCTCTGTGTATGATCCACTAGGTTTTCTTGCATCAGTTTTGCTGCCTGCTAAGATCATGTTACAAGAACTTTGCAAAAGAAACTTTGGGTGGGATGAGACTGTTCTGCAGGCCGTTCTGCAACACTGGACAAAGTGGTTGGAAGACTTGGCAATGTTGTCGAACTTTAAGATTGAAAGATGTATCAAACCTCAAAGCTTCGGATACATTAAACATGCTCAGCTGCATAATTTTTCCGATGCTGGTGAAGCTGGATATGGAGCTGTTTCATATCTCAGGATGCAAAATGATCAAGGAAACATCCATGTAGGGCCAGGCCAGAGTTACACCTCTAAAGAGCGTGACTATTCCTCGTTTGGAACTCACAGCTGCTGTACTTGCTGTTCGAGTGGACCTGATGCTAAAGGCCTAGCTGAATCTACAGTTGCAAGAGTCAGTCTTTTGGACAGACAGCACTTCTGTGCTTAAATACATAAAGAATGAAGATCAGTGGTTCCATACCTTTGTGGCAAACAGGGTCTCAGTCATCAGAGGAACCACTAACACATTTTTAATCTTTAGCTCTTACTTGCTTATAGGATTTATTACCGGAGAAATCCGAGGAGATTTTCTAACTTCCACAACCTTTTTAATTCAATTTTCACTTTTTTAAATTTTAGTTAACCCCCACAGTTTCCCAGTCTCCCCTCAGCAGCCAGCTGGTTTGTATGGCATAACACCCGAGCTCCAAGGCCACTTAATTCTTTTCAGTGTGTTTTGTTGTCACCGTTAGGTTTCCAACACACTTCCCAGAATTACTACACCATGTCCATCCTCCCTCCCAGACACTGCTGAATTTACCAACCCCCGAGAGAACTATTTTAAATTAATTTTATTATTGCTGAATTGCTCTATGTAAATTTCCAGAAAGTGGTCCAATACTACAACTCTCCTTTAGTTTTAAAGTGTTCAACGTGCAGAATTTCGGATGTCAGTAGGTTTCTGATTACCTTTCTGTGCTAGTCGACCAGGAGAGTCGATGCATCGGTTCCCGCATTCTATTTGATCCAGTTTTAATAAAAACTCAACAGGCTTATCTCCATCCTGGACAAGCCCCCAAATTGTTGGAATCCCCTGATTCCCCCGGGTCTGTTAATGGAGAAAAACCACTTGAGATCAATTCCAATTTCAATAATTTTATTTAGAAGTAAAGAGATTACATGAGCAATTCCTGTAGATATATTTGGAGACTCTTAACTAGAAGCAGAAACAAGCGCTACAAGATCCAAGCAGAGTCTGAACACTCAGGAAGTGCTATCTTATTTTTATTTTATAGAAACCGGTCCGGTCTGGCTCAGACGCTGTAAATGTGTGTGTGCTGTTCTATTTGAATATTAAACAAACCATCTGTGTTAAACATCATTCTCTGTGTGTGTGTGTGTGTGTGTGTGTGTGTGTGTGTGTGTGTGTGTGTGTGTGTGTGTGAGTCTGCTATCTGTCCTGTTGTACTGCTTCAAAGCTGAGGAATAAGTATTCTCTTCTGCAGCTGTCCTCCTACTGAAAACAACCTTCACTACTCCACTCATAAGCTATTATTTATAATTTACATATTTCATCCTCACACCGCCAAGATGAGAGGGTGGTGTTGGCGACCCCCGCGGCAGCTGACTGGTTGATGTGCAATGCATCAGACTGGTCATCCTGCAGCCTCCTCTACTTGTGAATCTGGTTCTCCTCTTTGACAAGGCAACATACAAAACCAGCCTGTCTCGCAGAGATGATGGCCAGTTCCGACTGTTAACACGGCATGTGTACTAACTGTTCAAGCATTAACGTGTTCAATGAATGTGCTAATTCCAAAGATTTATCTCCTCATTAATGGTTTAATTTGAACAGCCCTGGTAGAACTGATCATTTGATAAATGTAGGCTGTGTATTTTTTGCATTTATCTGGCGACCCCCAGTTTGAGACCCACTGTTAAACCATGACATCAGCTTGTCTCAGCCTGGAATGTGATTGGTCCTCTGGTGTTCAGACCTTGACTCATCAACCCTGTATAGCCCTGTGACTGTTGGGGTTCTAGCTGTCTGGAACAGTAATATGATTTATTATTTAGAGATAACCCTGATCATCTCGGGAAGTCTGGATGATTCTTATTCTATTCTGTAGGATAGAATAAGAATCATCCAGACTTTATTCTGAGATGTTGTAGAGCTGAAGACTGAACCACACAGACGTCATGGTGAAGGTGTAGCTCTCCTTTATGACCACTAGCCTGACCTTCATCTGTAGTTTTCCTTTAAAATCTTCCCAGAAACAACACAGAGGACGGGCATGTTTGTCCTCTGTAGGGACAGCGGTACGCAGTCCTGCCTCCCTGTTGGTGTTTTACTCCCCCCTCAGAGGCCAGCAGGGACACCGAGCTACTTGTAGCTATCAACATCAACAAAAATCTCTGGAAGTTGTCAGTGCTGATGAAGGTCAGCGCAGCAGTGAAGAAGCAGCATGCCTTGGCTGCCCGCCTGACTCTGGCAGGTGGTCTGACTGACAGCTGGCCCCGCTAGTCTGTCTGGCCCTGGAGGTAGGAACTAAAAATAGACTGAAGCACTGAGGGCCACATCCTCTGTTAGTGGGATGACATCGGATGGGAGGGAGCGTACAGCTTCTTTTTCTCGGCCAGACAAGAATGGTTTGTTTAATCTGAGCATGTTTTCAGTTCAGCAACACAAAACAGCACTTTGGTTGGTAGGAAGAATAAAAAATAAATTTTCCTTGGTTAGGTTTATTTCATGACAACTGACATGACTGTATCAGCTGAACACCTGAAAAAAGAAGACTAAACAAATTATTACGTTCTTATACTTTAATTTTTTTCTTCTCAGTTTAGTTTCTTATTCCTTTACACATTGCGCCATCTAGTGGCAGCTTTGCGGTAGGCGAAGTTAAGCTGTGTCCCTGTGATGCGTTCAAACCACAACCACAAATACAGACAAAATGGCACACACAAGAAAAATATTTATTATGTCTTTATTTTTATTTCCCGTTCTTACAGGACTGGAGGCTACGAAAGTATTATTATTATTATTATTATTATTATTATTATTATTATTATTATTTGTGTGAGAGGAGCAAACAACAAGGTTTCTCTTCTTGTTGATCCTTTTTTAATTTAATTTAATTTAATTTAATTTAATTTAATTTGAAGGTCAAGTTTGAGCAGCACGAGAAAGAGGATGAGGGAATAAGGACATATTTATGCGAGTGTTATTTTTTACGAGGGGTTGGGAATGCATCTCCAGCTTATGTGTACGTCATCATTGTGCGCCAGAAAGGGGTGAAAGGCAGCAGTGTTTTTCATCTATGGACCGTCAGAAGTAGAAGCTTGTGGAGAAGGAACGATGAACGTGAACAGGTTTTTTGTCTTGTCCAGAACTTTTCCCGCCAGGAAGCAGCTGATTTCCGGTCTTTTCAGACATTCTGGAAAACAAGTTCATCTGCTTCCGCAGCGGAGGAATGTCAAAACTCATTCCAGAAACCTCGCCTATGCTAAGGATCTGTTCCTCGGTCAGGTGAACAAGGTAACGCACCTGAAGACGGAGAACTTGTCAGAGTTGTGTTTGGTTTAGAGACATCTGATGATATTCGCTGGAGAACTGTGTTTTTTTCGTTGTGTCAGTGACTGTTTGACGCTGTAACTTGGAAGTATACAATCCGCAGCACTGCGCATGTCTGCTGCCGCTTAGCTGGTTTTCCATCTACTGCGGAGAAGGAAGGACTTTGGGTCGTGCCAAGCTTTTAAAAAGTATGAGGGATGTGGTTTTGTGGGTCAATGTGGGGGTATAGACAATCAAAGGCTAACACAGATATTTAGTGTTCGCTGACCTATGCTCGGGTGAAACTTCAGCTGTCCAAGGGTCAGTGAATGCAGCATGTAATGTTCTATGTCCTGCATCATCTCTACCATGTTCTAGATCAGGGATCACCATCTCTGGTCCTCGGGGGCAGTGTCCTGTAGGTATTGAATGTTTCCTGCAGCAACACCAGATTCATTGACTTGTGCAGAACTTGATAAAACGCTGTTGGAGATCCATTTTATTTGAATCAGGTGTTGCAGTAGAGAGGCATCCAATATCCATCCATCAGAGTTTTTCTGGACCCGCCCCTGCATAAGTATAAACCCGGTCTACAACCAGCAGGTACTATGTTAGAAAAGGTCCTGATCTGGTTTGTATCTCAGAGCCTGCTCACAGTTTCTCTCTCCTCATTCATGGTCCCTAAATGATCAGACCTGAGTCTCCAGCATCCACAACGATCCAGATAAGACGTCTCCTCGCTTCCTTCTACTGTTTCACTAGAGATCTGACCCGGATCCATCTGCATGGATGTGCCTGATGACTAGTAGATTCTACAGCTGTTTCACTAGCAAACCTCATTCATACTGACAAGTTGTAGGAAATGAAGGCGAACAACATGCACCAGAAGCAGTTACCAGCAGGTTCATCCTCCAGGGACGTGGACCTGACTGACACCAGACTCATAGATGTTGCTTACAATTTCCAACGTCTTCAAAAACAAAACTTCAGGGTAAATATGTGTCGTGTGAGCCAGAAACTGCTAGTTTCCTCCGTCTCAGCTAAATCTGGAACAACGAGAGATGGTACTAGTGGCAGAAAAGTGGATCAGCTGTTTACTGACGGTTGGGGGAGGAGCCAGCCACGCTGCGACCAGAGATCGACGAGAGCAGCGACGTTTGGGCAGAACGGGGGAAATTTGGGGGGAAAATCCAGTAACAGTGTGTGAGTTAAAACACCCTCACCCCCCACTTTGGTGTAAGAACTAAAGACTAGTAGAAGCATGAGCCTGCAGGACACCCGGGGACACTTTGACTTCAGAGTAATAGTTCAGGGTCACGTTTTCGCCCAACTCAGATCTGAAGCTCCCTAACGAGAAGTCCTGCACATTTTAGCTTCAGTTTGAGCAAAACCACCAGAACCAGTCTGGACCAGTGACAAAGTCTGGACCAGTGACAAAGTCAGGATGGCTTAACGTGACCAGTGACGGCAGAGCCAAGATTCCTCAAAGACTGGAAATTACCCTTAACTGACCCTCCGAGGCCACCGTAATGCAAAATGTACCATCATCATCCAAAGTGGTGAAAAAACAATGTGACATTTTTCTGAATTTAAAATGTGTCTTTTGTGTTGTCCAGTCGGAGGTTTTCCCTTATCCTGAAATCGGAAATGAAGAGCTGGAGGAGATCAAGCAGTTTGTGGCGCCGGTGGAGAAATTCTTCAGTGAAGATGGTGAGAGAGGGTTCTGTTTCTTTTCTGTTTCTTTTCTTTTGACTAGTTAAAAACAGGCAAATCTTCCACTCAGACCATCCAGAAATGATGTTTTTCTGTTTGCTGTTGTTGGTTTTTGTCTTTTGTTTTTCTTTCAGTCACATTTTAGTTGGTGAAAAATAACAAAGGAAAATAATGACGGTGCTGCTTCTACGTTTCTATGGTTTCTATGGTTTCTATGGCTCCTATGGTTTCTATGGCTCCTATGGTTTCTATGGTTTCTATGGCTCCTATGGTTTCTATGGTTTCTATGGCTCCCATGGTTTCTATGGTTTCTATAGCTCCTGTGGTTTCTATGGCTCCTATGGTTTCTGTGGTTTCTATGGCTCCTATGGTTTCTATGGTTTCTATGGCTCCTATGGTTTCTATGGCTCCTATGGCTCCTATGGTTTCTATGGTTTCTATGGCTCCTATGGTTTCTATGGCTCCTATGGTTTCTATGGTTTCTATGGCTGCTATGGTTTCTATGGCTCCTATGGTTCCTATGGTTTCTATGGCTCCTATGGTTTCTATGGTTTCTATGGCTCCTATGGTTTCTATGGTTCCTATGGCTCCTATGGTTGCTATGGCTCCCATGGTTTCTATGGTTTCTATAGCTCCTATGGTTTCTATGGCTCCTATGGTTTCTATGGCTCCTATGGTTCCTATGGTTTCTATGGTTCCTATGGCTCCCATGGTTTCTATGGTTTCTATGGCTCATATGGTTTCTATGGCTCCTATGGTTCCTATGGTTTCTATGGCTCCTATGGTTTCTATGGCGCCTATGGTTTCTATGGCTTCTATGGGTCCTATGGTTCTATGGTTTCTATGGCTCCTATGGGTTCTATGGTTTCTATGGCTCCTATGGTTTCTATGGCTTCTATGGTTTCTATGGTTTCTATGGCTCCTATGGTTTCTATGGCTCCTATGGTTTCTATGGCTCCTATGGTTTTTATGGTTTCTATGGTTTCTATGGCTCCTATGGTTCCTATGGTTTGTATGGCTCCTATGGTTCCTATGGTTTCTATGGTTCCTATGGCTGCTATGGTTTCTATGGCTCCTATGGTTTCTATAGCTCCTATGGTTTCTATGGCTCCTATGGTTTCTATGGCTCCCATGGTTTCAATGGTTTCTATAGCTCCTATGGTTTCTATGGCTCCTATGGTTTCTATGGTTTCTATGGCTCCTATGGTTCCTATGGTTTCTATGGTTCCTATGGCTCCTATGGTTTCTAT
The DNA here is from genome assembly GCF_017639745.1 of Melanotaenia boesemani. NCBI lineage: Eukaryota > Metazoa > Chordata > Actinopteri > Atheriniformes > Melanotaeniidae > Melanotaenia > Melanotaenia boesemani. The sequence goes on along the minus strand of NC_055684.1, from coordinate 1,287,627 downwards.
GGCTCCTATGGTTTCTATAGCTCCTATGGTTTCTATGGTTCCTATGGCTCCTATGGTTTCTATGGCTCCCATGGTTTCTATGGTTTCTATAGCTCCTATGGTTTCTATGGCTGCTATGGTTTCTATGGTTCCTATGGTTTCTATGGCTCCTATGGTTTCTATGGCTCCTATGGTTTCTATGGTTTCTATGGCTCCTATGGTTTCTATGGCTCCTATGGCTCCTATGGTTTCTATGGCTCCTATGGTTTTTATGGGTCCTATGGCTCCTATGGTTTCTGTGGTTCTATGACTCCTATGGGTTCTATGGCTCCTATGGTTCCTATGGTTTCTATGGCTCCTATGGTTCCTATGGTTCCTATGGCTCCTATGGTTTCTATGGCTCCTATGGTTTTTATAGCTCCTATGGTTTCTATGGTTCCTATGGCTCCTATGGTTTCTATGACTCCTATGGTTCCTATGGTTTCTATGGCTCCTATGGCTCCTATGGTTCCTATGGTTTCTATGGTTTCTATGGCTCCTATGGTTTCTATGGCTCCTATGGTTTCTATGGCTCCTGCCTTTAATGGCCGTATTTCAATCAGTCAAGTTTTATTTATACAACTCGAGTCGATCACAGCGCTGGACACTGAATTATAAATATCACAAGTTTGACACGCTGTCACGAATCAAAGGTGGATGTGAAAAACAGGTTCTTTCTTAAACAGGTTGACAGTTTACATGTCAGAAACACACTGAGGAGTCGTAACAGACTAGTTATAATGTGGGGACCCCGTTTCAGCCCCACCACGTTGTATTTAAGCTCCAGGAGAGGAAAGCAGATCTAGTGTTGCAGAGATTTGCATCCCCTGGTTTATTATACCCGTGTTTGTATATATATATATATATATATATATATATATATATATATATATATATATATATATATATATATATATATTTTTTTTTTTTTTTTTTTTTTTATTATATTATATTTTATTTTATTTTATTATATTTTATTATATTATATTTTATTTTATTATATTATATTATATTTTATTTTATTATATTATATTTTATTTTATATTATATTTTATTATATTTTATTATATTATATTATATTATATTATATTATATTTTATTTTATTTTATTTTATTTTATTTTATTTTATTATATTATATTATATTTTGTTTTATTATATTTTATTATATTATATTATATTATATTATATTTTATTTTATTTTATTTTATTTTATTTTATCATGCCATAAACACAGTTCGGTTATACTGACATCAGTAGATTTGCTCATGCATTTACGAAATAGTAAGGTCATTAAAGCAAATAGCGTCGATGCACTGGGCCCTGGTACCAAGGCCTTCGGCTCCGTCTGCATCAAGCCATGACCTACCAAACACGCTTAGCTGTGTGTGTTCACGCGATGGACGTAAAGGTGGACATCCAAGCAGTCCTCGGCATGACGGCGGTAAATCCAGAGCCTGGTCTTTTAGCTTCTACCTCACCACGACAGACCGATGCAGCGCCCGACCCACCGGTCCGCCTCCCTCCATCCTTCCTCCATCCTTCCTCCATCCTCCCTCCATCCTCCCTCCAACCTCCCTCCATCCTTCCGCCATCCTTCCTCCATCCTTCCTCCATCCTTCCGCCATCCTCCCTCCATCCTCCCTCCATCCTTCCTCCAACCTCCCTCCATCCTTCCATCATCCTTCCGCCATCCTCCCTCCATCCTTCCTCCATCCTCCCTCCATCCTCCCTCCATCCTTCCGCCATCCTCCATCCATCCTTCCTCCATCCTTCCCCCATCCTCCCTCCATCCTTCCGCCATCCTTCCTCCATCCTTCCACCATCCTCCCGCCATCCTCCCTCCATCCTTCCTCCATCCTCCCTCCATCCTCCCTCCATTCTCCCTCCATCCTCCCTCCATCCTTCCTCCAACCTTCCTCCAACCTCCCTCCATCCTTCCACCATCCTTCCTCCATCCTTCCGCCATCCTCCCTCCATCCTCCCTCCATCCTCCCTCCATCCTTCCTCCAACCTCCCTCCATCCTTCCGCCATCCTTCCGCCATCCTCCCTCCATCCTCCCTCCATCCTTCCGCCATCCTCCCTCCATCCTTCCTCCATCCTCCCGCCATCCTTCCTCCATCCTTCCACCATCCTTCCTCCATCCTCCCTCCATTCTCCCTCCATCCTTCCGCCATCCTCCCTCCATCCTTCCTCCATCCTCCCTCCATCCTTCCTCCATCCTCCCGCCATCCTTCCTCCATCCTCCCTCCATCCTTCCTCCATCCTCCCTCCATTCTCCCTCCATCCTCCCTCCATCCTTCCTCCATCCTCCCGCCATCCTTCCTCCATCCTCCCTCCATCCTTCCTCCATCCTCCCGCCATCCTTCCTCCATCCTCCCTCCATCCTCCCTCCATCCTCCCTCCATCCTTCCTCCATCCTCCCTCCATTCTCCCTCCATCCTTCCGCCATCCTCCCTCCATCCTTCCTCCATCCTCCCTCCATCCTTCCTCCATCCTCCCGCCATCCTTCCTCCATCCTCCCTCCATCCTTCCTCCATCCTTCCTCCATCCTCCCTCCATTCTCCCTCCATCCTCCCTCCATCCTTCCTCCATCCTCCCTCCCTTTTTTTATTTTCAGTTTCTTTTTAATTAGGGAAGGCTTGACATTTTTTTTACTGTATTTGATTTGATGTTAGCTTAACTCTAAATTCTCCCTGGGAGTGTGTGCGTGCGTGTGCACGTGTGTGTGTGTGCGTGTGTGCGTGTGCACGCGCACGCGTGTCCCTCTGTGTTGGCCCTGTGATGGTTACCTGTCCAGGTGGGCCTCTTAATGCTGGCTTAGGCTCCAGTGACCAGGCGCTAGATAATGAATTAATTTGATTTCATTTTAATTTACTTTTATTTTATTGAAATTAAATTTTTTTTTATCTAAATTTCCATTTTATTTTTTTTACAAATTGACATTTATATTTTTATTGTAATGTAAGTTAATTTAAATCCTTTTTACTTTATTTTAATCTTTTAACTTCTGTTTGACTAGAAGTACTTTTATTTATTATAAAAGGTCTTTCTGTCTTTCTTTCTTGTATTTGCAGTGGACTCAGCAAAGATAGATCAGGAGGCCCAGATCCCTCCGGAGACTCTGGACGGCTTGAAGGAGCTGGGGCTGTTTGGAATCATGATTCCTGAGGAGTACGGTGAGGTGATGCCTGCTGACGACGTCGAAACTAAAAGCAGCTAAACAAGAATAATTCAGACGTCGTCTCCAGTCCCTTCACAAAACTTCAGCTGCCCCTGCAGCTCTACATGATGTGAGATGAGATGCACAGCCTGGCCAGAAAAATAGGTCACTAACCTCTGGTTGGACGTCTTCCTCTCTGACTCCAGCATTGTCTCTAGAAGCTTCTGCAGCAGCTGTTCAGTCCCTTGAGTTCCCTGAGGATGTTTTTCTGAGCACGTTTCTTCCTAGAAGACGATGCTTCCCACCATCCTTCCAGTTTGTAATGATGGTTGAACAGTTCTGAACCCGGTTCTAGTAGCTTCTGATCTTCTGATGTTTCCTCTGCTTGATGATCTGACCCTCCTGGACCAGACTAACATCTTCTCCGCGACCACGGACGAGCTATTCCTCGTGGTTATTTAGGAAGAGAAGCTGCTCCTTGCATCAGTTGGGGTTAAATAACTAGTTGCAGGTGAAACACCATCACCCTGCAGGAATCCTCCAGTCAGAGGCTCCGACCTGTTAGCTGAGTTAAATCCAGGTGGTTTTTATTTTTTGGCCAGGCTGTGCATAAAGACACGTTAAGGTAATTAATGCAAAGTCCGGCTTCTCTTGGTCTCTTATCCCAGGTGGGCTTGGCTTGTCCCACACCATGTACGCCCGTCTGAATGAGATCATTGCCTTGGACGGCTCCATCGCTGTGACTCTGGCTGCACATCAAGCCATCGGACTGAAGGTAAACGGTGGACGTTTTGTCCTGTGAAGACGTGATGAGGTGAAGAGCCAACAGCTGTTTGGGGTTTCAGGGTATTCTGATGGTCGGCAATGAAGCCCAGAAGCAGAAGTACCTTCCCAAACTGGCGTCCGGAGAACACATCGCAGCTTTCTGCCTGACTGAACCTGGAAGGTAAAAGTTCTCATGTCTCAGTTTTAGTGTTTGTCTCGTTTTTTTCATAGTTTTATTAAATGCTGCATCATATAAGAGCAAGTTCCTGCAGTTTGCTTGTATGTATAACTCGTTTTTTAAGAGACGTGGAGTCCTGCATCACTTTCAGCCAGTTAATCTCTTCACTGGGGAGCTGATGTTGGCATCCACATGATGTCCCGCCTCAGCGTCTTCAGGACGTCTTTCCGCCTGGTCCTACGTTAGCCGCAGCATTAGCAGTTTAACTCTAACCAGGTGCCCAAAAGCTTTAAACATGGAGGCTGTGCCACTAATCTGGTCTGGATTCCTCTGTGTAGTCCAGCTCGCGGACCGAAGCTGGACATCTGTTAGTGGAAACTAAGAGTGGATGCAGCTTTTTCTGCTCAGGGTCCTGAACTTTGGACAGAACTTCTCAGCAAACACACTTTTTGTTCCGGCCTTTCCCGGAGTGACGGTGCGACGTGGTTTTCTTTCCTGGTTTCAGCTGATCATCTCAGACTTTGTCTTGTTCTGGCTGTGGTTTATCTCTCAGGGCAGCACTTTGCTCAGCCTTGTGGTTGCTTTTCAAGATGAATAAATACTCACTAACAATAACTAGTTTACAACACACCAAACGTCACCATCCAGCCAATCAGAAATGAGCTCTGTTTTTGTCCTTCAGTTCCAGGATCTGTTCCTACAAGCGCTGGATTGATGTCTCTGACTTTCTAATTGCAGTGGAAGCGATGCAGCTTCAATCCAGACACGTGCGACCCTGTCTGAGGATGGAAAACACTACCTGATTAATGGCTCCAAGGTGAGTGGAACCAGACTCCTCCCACACGTCACCTGAGACGGACCGCAGTGTCCATGTTGCTCCTTCTTTATTTTCCTGGTCAGATCTGGATCTCAAACGGAGGGATGGCGGACGTGATGACGGTGTTTGCCAGGACAGAGGTGGAAGTGGATGGTGTGAAGAAAGACAAGATTTCTGCTTTTATCGTAGAGAGGGCGTTTGGAGGCGTCACCAGCGGCAAACCTGAGGACAAACTGGGCATCAGGGGTTCCAACAGTAAGTCCTCCATTCACACCCGGGAGCAGCTCAGGGAGTTTTTACCTCCGCCGTGTCAATCACACTCCAACCTTTTGTCTTTTTTTTTTAGCTTGTGAGGTGTCCTTTGATAACGTCCCGGTGCCTGTTGAAAACGTAATTGGGGAAATAGGAAGTGGATTCAAGGTAAACCAGGTCCTCATGGTATTTTATAAACCACATGAGATGATGGAACTGAGACATTTCACCATGAGATGGAAAATATGAGCTGATAGTGGATCTGATTCAGCAACACGTCTGGAAAAAGTAGTTCCAGGGTGATGTTCGGCACGGTTTAAAAAGTAGTTCCAGGGTGATGTTCGGCACTGTGTGAAAAGTAGTTCCAGGGTGATGTTCGCCACGGTGTAAAAAGTAGTTCCAGGGTGATGTTCGCCACGATGTAAAAAGTAGTTCCAGGGTGATGTTCGGCACGGTGTAAAAAGTAGTTCCAGGGTGATGTTCGGCACGGTGTAAAAAGTAGTTCCAGGGTGATGTTCGGCACGGTGTAAAAAGTAGTTCCAGGGTGATGTTCGGCACGGTGTAAAAAGTAGTTACAGGGTGACGTTCGGCACGGTTTAAAAAGTAGTTCCAGGGTGTAAAAAGGAGTTACAGGGTGACATTCGGCACGGTGTAAAAAGTAGTTCCAGGGTGATGTTCAGCATGGTGTAAAAAGTAGTTCCAGGGTGATCTTCGGCACAGTGTAAAAAGTAGTTCCAGGGTGATGTTCAGCACGGTGTAAAAAGTAGTTCAGGGTGATGTTCGGCACGGTGTAAAAAGTAGTTCCAGGGTGATGTTCAGCACAGTGTAAAAAGTAGTTCAGGGTGATGTTCGGCACGGTGTAAAAAGTAGTTCCAGGGTGTAAAAAGAAGTTACAGGGTGACGTTTGGCACGGTTTTAAAAGTAGTTCCATTGTGTAAAAAGGGGTTACAGGGTGACATTCGGCACGGTGTAAAAAGTAGTTCCAGGGTCATGTTGGCCACGGTGTAAAAAGTAGATCCCGGGTGACGTTCGCCACGGTGTAAAAAGTAGTTCCAGGGTGACGTTCGGCACCGTATAAAAAGTAGTTCCAGGGTGTAAAAAGGAGTTACAGGGTGACGTTCGGCACGGTGTAAAAAGTAGTTCCAGGGTGTAAAAAGGAGTTACAGGGTGACGTTCGGCACGGTGTAAAAAGTAGTTCCAGGGTGATGTTCGCCACGGTGTAAAAAGTAGTTCCAGGGTGTAAAAAAAGAGTTACAGGGTGACATTCGGCACGGTGTAAAAAGTAGTTCCAGGGTGTAAAAAAGAGTTACAGGGTGACATTCGGCACGGTGTAAAAAGTAGTTCCAGGGTGTAAAAAAGAGTTACAGGGTGACATTCGGCACGGTGTAAAAAGTAGTTCCAGGGTGATGTTCGCCACGGTGTAAAAAGTAGTTCCAGGGTGTAAAAAAGAGTTACAGGGTGACATTCGGCACGGTGTAAAAAGTAGTTGCAGGGTGTAAAAAAGAGTTACAGGGTGACATTCGGCACGGTGTAAAAAGTAGTTCAGGGTGTAAAAAAGAGTTACAGGGTGACATTCGGCACGGTGTAAAAAGTAGTTCAGGGTGTAAAAAAGAGTTACAGGGTGACATTCGGCACGGTGTAAAAAGTAGTTACAGGGTGACATTCGGCACGGTGTAAAAAGTAGTTACAGGGTGACATTCGGCATGGTGTAAAAAGTAGTTACAGGGTGACATTCGGCACGGTGTAAAAAGTAGTTACAGGGTGACATTCGGCACGGTGTAAAAAGTAGTTGCAGGGTGATGTTCGCCACGGTGTCGCATCCCGTCTTCTTTTAACTGTCTGAGACCAGTTGCTTGAGTTTTGGAGAGGAATGTTGTCAGTTCTGCAGTGATGCGGAATCCCAGCTGCTCTACAGTCCTGGACTTCATTTATAAACTTTGCCTACGCACAAAACGGGGTGTGAAAGTGGCAATCGTCACTTTCTGCGTAAATGTTGTGGTTATGAAAACAAACTTGACTGGAGAGTCTGCACACATTTAGTAAAACTCTTGAAACTGGCTGCACAGCTGATGAGATGGTGAATTTAAACTACATTTATCTTGTGCGTTTAACAGTTCATATATCAGACCTGTAGACCCTCACAAGCATAAACACGGAGGCCTGCAGTATTATAGACGCGTTCCTGGATGAAGCCATACAGTCCATAAGAACTCACTCAAGAGTTACAGCTCAGTATGTTCATACGTACATCTTCAATTATATAATGACGGCACTTATTGGTACATTAACTGTAACAAGGTGTGTAGTAATCAGTGTAACCAGATCCGGTGTGGATCTGGAAAAAGTCCTTTCCACACATGCAGGTGTGGGGTTTATCTGCATTCAGCTTTACCTCTGAGAGACTCTGCTCCTCCAAGGTGCTCTTTTTCTACCTGACTACTTAATAATCCACCTACTAGTTGCCACGTGTTGCTCCAGCTGTTTCCTTGTAGCCTTCTTTTTTAGTTTACCTCTCTGTAGCCGTTGTCCCAGCTTCTGCTGCCGTCATGTCTTAATGTAAAAGCTTCATTATGCATACAGACGGAAATGATCTGCAAACATTCATTTACAAGCACAAATCTTTATGACTCAGCTTTGAGCCCTGATTGTGTTTTTATTTTACATATCATCCTGGAAACAAACTACCGTCCACGTGTGGTGTTGGTCATGTTCCTGTGGGGCCAGATCGCCATGAACATACTGAACTCGGGCAGGTTCAGCATGGGCAGCTCCTCTGCAGGGATGATCAAGAAGCTCATAGGTAAAGACTCTGGTTTTTAACTGTGACCAGCTGATGTTGGTGGTTTTACTTCTGTGTTCTCGCTGTCTGACTTCCTGTAGAACTGACCTCTGAGTACGCTGCCACCAGGAAGCAGTTCAACAGAAGCCTGAGTGATTTTGGTTTGATCCAGGTACGGTCCAGTCTGCCCTCTGAGGAAGCAGGGTCTGTTTGTCTGACTTTACAGCCTGTTGATGCTGTTGCTGCAGGAGAAGTTTGCAGTCATGGCTCTTAACGCCTTTGTGATGGAGAGCATGGCGTACCTGACGGCGGGGATGATGGACAGACCAGGAGTTCCAGATTGCTCTCTGGAGGCTGCCATGGTCAAGGTGGGACAGCTCTGTCTTCCCACTCTGTTCATGTGGAAGTGGTGTGGTAGGAAATGCGTGATGTGTGTGGTCTGTGCAGGTTTTCAGTTCAGAGGGAGGATGGATATGTGTCAGCGAGGCTCTGCAGGTCCTTGGAGGTCTGGGTTATACGAAGAACTACCCCTTTGAGCGCTACGTCAGGGACTGTCGCATCCTTCCCATCTTTGAGGTACAATGATACTCACCGCCGGTTATAATAACACAAATATCAGCCAGTCACATAACAGCACTTCCATGCATTTAGTCAGGTAGACTACATCCTGCCTTGGATCAACACTTCAGGCTGCTGCTGGTGTAATGGTGGGGGGAGATTTTCTTGGTCCACTTTGGGCCCCTTAGTACCAACGTGGCCTGGTTTAACCAGCACAGCCTACCTGAGTATTGTTGCTGACCATGTCCATCCCTTTATGACCACAGTGGAGCATCTTCTGATGCTACTTCCAGCAGGATAATGCACCATGTCACAAAGCTCAGATCATCTCCACCTGCTTTCTAGAACATGACGATGAGTTCACTGGACTCCAACGGCCTCCACAGCCACCAGATCTCAGTCCAGTAGAGCAGCTTTGGGATGTGGTGGAACGGGAGATTCTCATCATGGATGCAGCCGACAAACCTGCAGCAACTGTGTGATGCTGTCATGTCAATATGGAGAAAACCTCTGAGGAAGGTTTCCACTACCTGCTTTATCTATTACACCAGGATTAAAAATGTCCAACCATGTTTACTGCCATGTGATTGGCTGATTGGATTTTTGTGTTAACAAACAGTTGTGGTACAGTGGAATGTAGGTCAGGGCTACTCAACTGGTGGCCCCCAGGCCAGAACCGGCCCATCAGTCTACTTGGACCGGCCCACTGTCCATCTGCCCATACATAGATTAATAGTTTATAGCAGTGACTAAACTGTAAGCGCACCAGTTGGTGACTCTATGTACGCTGTCGTTTACTCTGTTGACAGAAGGCCAAAGACTTCGGCTTTTTAGGAAAACATGTTGTATTCAGAGGAAGAAGTTGGCTGATAAACATGCAAGCATCACAGATGCTGGACATCTGCTCAGTGAATAAAGCATACTGAAGGCTATGATGTGCAGACCCACAAAAAATATCCACGAGACTCAGATGCTCACCAGACAAAGACAAACCAGAAAAACACTTAGAGCTACTTACAAAGTTCTTTTGTAATGAAACAAAAACATGGCCTGTGACGGCTTTTGATTTGTCTTAGAACTTGACTGCCAGAGAATATTGATAATTATAGTTTTTAAAACATGAACTGGTGATGTTTACTTTTCTTATTTACCCAAAATGCCAGCAGGTGTTGTTACTGGGATTTAAATCTAAATGTATCAGTGCTTTGTGTTAAGTGCACATTATATGTAAATGTAAGAGTAGAGGGGAATGTGGTACCAACTGGCCTTAATAATAAAATCTACTTTCTTCTTCTGGTCGGCCTTTATGCTGCTAAATCTATTCATACATTCATTTTACCTCCCAGTCTGACAGCTGCTACACACTGGTTTATACTGGGATGAAAAGCTGCTACACACTGGTTTATACTGGGATGAAAAGCTGCTACAGACTGGTTTATACTGGGATTAAAAGCTACTACACACTGGTTTATACTGGGATTAAAAGCTGCTACACACTGGTTTATACTGGGATTAAAAGCTGCTACAGACTGGTTTATACTGGGATTAAAAGCTGCTACAGACTGGTTTATACTGGGATGAAAAGCTGCTACACACTGGTTTATACTGGGATGAAAAGCTGCTACTCACTGGTTTATACTGGGATTAAAAGCTGCTACAGACTGGTTTATACTGGGATTAAAAGCTGCTACAGACTGGTTTATACTGGGATTAAAAGCTGCTACAGACTGGTTTATACTGGGATGAAAAGCTGCTACACACTGGTTTATACTGGGATGAAAAGCTGCTACTCACTGGTTTATACTGGGATTAAAAGCTGTTACACACTGGTTTAAACTGGGATTAAAAGCTGCTACACACTGGTTTATACTGGGATTAAAAGCTGCTACAGACTGGTTTATACTGGGATTAAAAGCTGCTACAGACTGGTTTATACTGGGATTAAAAGCTGCTACAGACTGGTTTATACTGGGATTAAAAGCTGCTACAGACTGGTTTATACTGGGATGAAAAGCTGCTACACACTGGTTTATACTGGGATGAAAAGCTGCTACTCACTGGTTTATACTGGGATTAAAAGCTGCTACACACTGGTTTATACTGGGATGAAAAGCTGCTACTCACTGGTTTATACTGGGATTAAAAGCTGCTACACACTGGTTTATACTGGGATTAAAAGCTGCTACAGACTGGTTTATACTGGGATTAAAAGCTGCTACAGACTGGTTTATACTGGGATTAAAAGCTGCTACAGACTGGTTTATACTGGGATTAAAAGCTGCTACAGACTGGTTTATACTGGGATTAAAAGCTGCTACACACTGGTTTATACTGGGATTAAAAGCTGTTACAGACTGGTTTATACTGGGATTAAAAGCTGCTACAGACTGGTTTATACTGGGATTAAAAGCTGTTACAGACTGGTTTATACTGGGATTAAAAGCTGCTACAGACTGGTTTATACTGGGATTAAAAGTTGTTACAGACTGGTTTATACTGGGATTAAAAGCTGCTACAGACTGGTTTATACTGGGAATAAAAGCTGTTACAGACTGGTTTATACTGGGATTAAAAGCTGCTACAGACTGGTTTATACTGGGATTAAAAGCTGCTACAGACTGGTTTATACTGGGAATAAAAGCTGTTACAGACTGGTTTATACCGGGATTAAAAGCTGTTACAGACTGGTTTATACTGGGATTAAAAGCTGTTACAGACTGGTTTATACTGGGAATAAAAGCTGTTACAGACTGGTTTATACTGGGATTAAAAGCTGTTACAGACTGGTTTATACTGGGATTAAAAGCTGCTACAGACTGGTTTATACTGGGAATAAAAGCTGCTACAGACTGGTTTATACTGGGATTAAAAGCTGTTACAGACTGGTTTATACTGGGATTAAAAGCTCCTACAGACTGGTTTATACTGGGATTAAAAGCTGTTACAGACTGGTTTATACTGGGATTAAAAGCTGCTACACACTGGTTTATACTGGGATTAAAAGCTGCTACAGACTGGTTTATACTGGGAATAAAAGCTGTTACAGACTGGTTTATACTGGGATTAAAAGCTGCTACACACTGGTTTATACTGGGATTAAAAGCTGTTACAGACTGGTTTATACTGGGATTAAAAGCTGCTACAGACTGGTTTATACTGGGAATAAAAGCTGCTACAGACTGGTTTATACTGGGATTAAAAGCTGTTACAGACTGGTTTATACTGGGATTAAAAGCTCCTACAGACTGGTTTATACTGGGATTAAAAGCTGTTACAGACTGGTTTATACTGGGATTAAAAGCTGCTACACACTGGTTTATACTGGGATTAAAAACTGCTACAGACTGGTTTATACTGGGAATAAAAGCTGTTACAGACTGGTTTATACTGGGATTAAAAGCTGCTACACACTGGTTTATACTGGGATTAAAAGCTGTTACAGACTGGTTTATACTGGGATTAAAAGCTGCTACAGACTGGTTTATACTGGTGCAACAATAGTGAAACTGGTTTGGAGTTGTGTTCTTTGTGTCCAGCAGGGGGCACCACAGACATGAGGTTGAAGTGAAGGTTTTGTCACTTCCACACGGGACATTGAATTGTTTGACTTATTTATAGAAAACTCTAAGAAATGTTTCCCTGTTCGTCCCAAGGTTTCAACCACCTCGTATGTTTAGTTTAATCAGCGTGGAACTATCTGGCTTTTTTTTCGCTCTTTGTTTTGTGCAGGGTACCAATGAGATCCTGAGGATGTACGTGGCCCTCACAGGGATGCAGTACGCTGGCAAAGTCCTGACGGGGAGAATAAAGTATGTTTACATGGTATTATGTGGACAAAGAAAAGATGGCTATAAAAACGTGTCTCTTTAACACTGTTACATAGAGATAAGACAGATTTAGACTTTACATCAAAACAATGTTTTTTGCTCATATTGATTAGTTCAGGACAGAATATCCTGTAAATGTTTGACATGTTTTTTTTTTCTAACTGTCCCTTACAATGTGGTCTAACTGGTCTAACATGTCACATTTCCTTTATTCTGCCTGCAGGGAGATGAAGAAAGGGAATGTCGCCATGGCGATGGGGATGGTTGGTAAGAAGCTGAGGACGTCACTGGGCGCTTCAGTGGACCTCGGCCTAACGGGGAAGGATGGCGTGGTGCATCCCAGCTTGGAGGTTAGAAATGTCCTTTTTCCACCTTTATTTTTTTCCAGAGGCTGAGCTGTTCTCTGTCTGTCTGCAGGAAAGTACGAAGAAGTTTGAGCAGAACGTCCACCTGTTTGGTTCGACCGTGGAGAGCTTGCTGTACAGATACGGAAAGGTAATGCTGTTTCCATGGTGATGGCGGTGGTGTACGCTGTTCATAATCACAGCTTTCCGAAGGTAAAATAGAAATAATTTAGAGATGACTTAGTTTCCCTGATTAACACTTGATCATTTGGCAAAAATGTTGAAAGTTGTTCAGCCTCAATGCCGCTGGTACCAGGTTACCATCCGGTTCCACAGGGTCCAGCATCAGGTCTGATGTTTGGGATCCAAAGTCCAGAATCTCAGCTAGGGGCTCATTAAAACCATCTCCATCTCCACCAAACACAGTGAAGAACAATTAAAGAGCAGGTAAAGATAAGTTATGGCTCCACCTGTTCCCCCACGGCTGGTAGACGGACCAACGATTTCTCTACAAAAAGCAGAAAACTGGAAGTTTCATCATCTCCAGCCAAGATTCACTGAACCAGAAGCAGCAGAAGCTAAATTCTGCTTCATCACCATGAATTCTGTCTTAACTTTGCTGTCTGGCCTCCACAACTTCGATCCACCAGGATTAAACCACCTTTACTGGAAAACTCCATTTCCCAGAGTCCTCTGAGAGCAGTTTCCTCCTAAATCTCTATTTCCTGCCCGGTTACATGGATCTGATTGGAGGAAGACAGGTGTCAGTCATTCTGTGTCCCAGATGTTTCCCTCCCTGTCACTGATGATTGGTGAGACGGACGTAACCATGGTGACATCAGTGTCGTTCTGCTGGATCGCAGGATTAAAATGAGGATCAATCATGGAAAGCAGCTGATGGGAGGCGGAGTTAGGAGGAGAGTTACCCTCCTAGTTGAGATTTACAGGAAGTATTTACTGTGTTTCCATGTTTCTGCAGGATCCTCCTGTTTGCAGAGTTTTCCTCCACTTTTTATCTCCTTCTGGATAAAATAAGGTCCCAAAAGAAATGCTCCACCGGCAGCAGATTTTAAAGCAGTTATTTACTATAATATGCAAGAAAATGCTTCATATTTTCCTCTGTTCCATCCTCAGTTACTTTAACACAGCAGCATCTGTGGGGATGCTTCCACCTCTGATGAAGCTTTAGTTTCATACCAACATGGTTTACACACAGTTTGGAATTACTGAGAAGTAATCTCTTCTGTTTGGGGTTGTTATTTTTCAGGAGAAACCCCAACAGACCCTTGAAGATAAGTTAAACATTTTATAATACCTCTGGCTAACATTACCTGTAAGTTACTGTTTGGTTTTTCCTTCAGATCTCAAAAGATGGACTTACTGTAGACATCTGCAACTCTACTAGGCGAGTGAAAGAAATCAAAGCCAAAACTGAAAGGCTCTTTAGATAAAAACTTGTCCTATATGACCAGAACAACTGATCCTGTCGTCCCGTGATGATTCCTGAGGAGGCAGAAGAACAACGCTGGTTGTGTGAAAAGTGACGTTTTAATATAAAAGCAGAGTTTATGAGGCAGAAATCTGTTTCAGTCTCTGTGAACGCAGTTGAATTGTTTATTTCCTTCTTTTTAGTTTTTAGTGTAAAGGTTAAATTATTGATCCAGCTAATGAAGATCAGAATGAATCAGACTGAACTGATGTCCCCTCCCCGGTGATTTCAGACCATAGTGGAGGAGCAGCTTATTCTGAAGAAAGTCGCAGATGTGCTGATCAACCTGTATGCCATGACGGCCGTCCTGTCCAGAGCCAGCCGCTCCATCAGCATCGGCCTCCGGAACCACGACCACGAGGTGTGTGTCTACATTTATCCTCTTTTTGATTCACACCTCACTTCAAGGCTGACAGTAAACCTCCCAGACAAGAAAAGAGCCTTAAAAATATTAATCTGTTCAGTCTCCCCACATTATCGGCTAATGCTAAGACCGCGGGCCCCCATGTTAGCAGCTAATGCTAAGACCGCGGGCCCCCATGTTAGCAGCTAATGCTAAGACCGCTGGCTCCCACGTTAGCAGCTAATGCTAAGACCGCTGGCTCCCATGTTAGCAGCTAATGCTAAGACCGCTGGCTCCCACGTTAGCAGCTAATGCTAAGACCGCTGGCTCCCAAGTTAGCAGCTAATGCTAAGACCGCTGGCTCCCATGTTAGCAGCTAATGCTAAGACCGCTGGCTCCCACGTTAGCAGCTAATGCTAAGACCGCTGGCTCCCATGTTAGCAGCTAATGCTAAGACCGCGGGCCCCCACGTTAGCAGCTAATGCTAAGACCGCTGGCACCTACGTTAGCAGCTAATGCTAAGACCGCTCTCTCCCATGTTAGCAGCTAATGCTAAGACCGCTGGCTCCCATGTTAGCAGCTAATGCTAAGACTGCGGGCCCCCATGTTAGCAGCTAATGCTAAGACCGCTGGCTCCCACGTTAGCAGCTAATGCTAAGACCGCTGGCTCCCATGTTAGCAGCTAATGCTAAGACAGCTGGCTCCCATGTTAGCAGCTAATGCTAAGACCGCAGGCTCCCACATTAGCAGCTAATGCTAAGACCGCTGGCTCCCACGTTAGCAGCTAATGCTAAGTCTGCTGGCTCCCATGTTAGCAGCTAATGCTTAGACCGCTGGCTCCCACGTTAGCAGCTAATGCTAAGTCTGCTGGCTCCCACGTTAGCAGCTAATGCTAAGACTGCTGGCTCCCATGTTAGCAGCTAATGCTAAGACCGCTGGCTCCCACGTTAGCAGCTAATGCTAAGACCGCTGGCTCCCACGTTAGCAGCTAATGCTAAGACCGCTGGCTCCCACGTTAGCAGCTAATGCTAAGACCGCTGGCTCCCACGTTAGCAGCTAATGCTAAGACCGCTGGCTCCCACGTTAGCAGCTAATGCTAAGACCGCGGGCTCCCACGTTAGCAGCTAATGCTAAGACCGCGGGCTCCCACGTTAGCAGCTAATGCTAAGACCGCTGGCTCCTACGTTAGCAACGAATGCTAAGACCGCTCGCTCCCATGTTAGCAGCTAATGCTTAGACCGCGGGCCCCCACGTTAGCAGCTAATGCTAAGACCGCTGGCTCCTACGTTAGCAGCGAATGCTAAGACCGCTCGCTCCCATGTTAGCAGCTAATGCTAAGACCGCTGGCTCCCATGTTAGCAGCTAATGCTAAGACCGCTGGCCCCCATGTTAGCAGCTAATGCTAAGACCGCTGGCTCCCACGTTAGCAGCTAATGCTAAGACCGCTGGCTCCCATGTTAGCAGCTAATGCTAAGACCGCTGGCTCCCATGTTAGCAGCTAATGCTAAGACCGCGGGCTTCCACATTAGCAGCTAATGCTAAGACCGCTGGCTCCCACATTAGCAGCTAATGCTAAGTCTGTTGGCTCCCATGTTAGCAGCTAATGCTAAGACCGCTCGCTCCCATGTTAGCAGCGAATGCTAAGACCGCTGGCTCCCATGTTAGCTAATGCTAAGACCGCTGGCTCCCATGTTAGCAACTAATGCTAAGACCGCTGGCTCCCATGTTAGCAGCTAATGCTAAGACCGCTGGCTCCCATGTTAGCAGCTAATGCTAAGACCGCTGGCTCCCATGTTAGCAGCTAATGCTAAGACCGCAGGCTCCCACATTAGCAGCTAATGCTTAAACCGCTGGCTCCCACATTAGCAGCTAATGCTAAGTCTGCTGGCTCCCATGTTAGCAGCGAATGCTAAGACCGCTGGCTCCCATGTTAGCTAATGCTAAGACCGCTGGCTCCCATGTTAGCAACTAATGCTAAACAGGCTCATTGACATGCACCATTATGACATCTTAACAGCATGATCATTTTATTTATGCTTAGCCATTTGTCTAAAACAAAAATAAAAAAAGAAAACTTGGCTTTAGTCTGTACAGGTTCCTTCTGACTTGATGACCTGGAATCACATTGAGGTTTTATGACTTTCAAAGTGTTTGACTCTTCATCCAGACCGAAAGCAGGACATGGAGCATTTATATCATGTTTTACTCCAACCTAGCATGTGCACTGAACGTTACATGTGTCTCATTTTTTTATTTTCTGTAAAAGCAGAGCTGTGCTGTCTTCCTGGGAGTCTTTAGATTTAGTGTGAAGAGGGGAGGAGGTAAACAAACTCTAACACAGTCCCGCGAGTCATTGGGAAGGTGTCGCACGAGGCTGCAAATGCTTCAAACCATCGTCTGGTTGAGACCAGCAGCTTCCCAAACATCCCTCACTAACTCTTCATTTTCTCATGTTCAAACTGTTGCTGCGTTTCAAAGCTTCAGTCTTACACAAATAACAGAAGGAGAAAAAAAGACAGAAAATGATGAGTTGTGTCCCATGTTTTAATATTTACCAGGCGAGTTTAGTTTTGGAGGGTTTTGGTGAATCTCCCTCCATGTTGTTGATTGTTGTGCAGGTGCTGCTTGCCAACACGTTCTGCAACGACGCCTTCTTCAAGAACAACTACCTGATGGTTCAACTGCAGAAACGTAAGTCAAACACAAAGCAGTGATTGAGAAGAGCTTTTCTCTCTTTTCCTTTTACAACATCTTAGTACCAAAGACTTGCATGTGTAGTGGAATTTCGCCATCCCAGCCCCCACACTTCTCCTCATTCTCACAGCGTGCAGCTTGTCCTGATCCCTTTAATGATCCAGCTCTAGTCTTAGGTGAACCAGCAGCACCGTGAGAACAAACCAAAGTGCTTGTTAGTCATTTTCATCTGGATCTGTTCCAGATTCTCCTGAGAACAACGATGCCAACATGAAGAAGATCGCCAAGGCGGTGCTGGACAACAGAGCCTACATCTGCTCTCACCCTCTGGAGAGAACATATTGATCCCAGAACGTCTGTGACTTTAATCAGTGACAACCGTCTTTCCTCTTGTATCCGTGCTGTTTGGCTTTATTTATAAATGAAGGTGATTCGTACTGAGACCTGTAAGAGTAGCTGTATCATATTAACATGGCTAATGAAACTAGAAGTTCTCTTTAACTTTGTGCCGTGATAAACTGGTACAGATCATGGTTTTAATAATAAATATTCTCAAAATGCTGATGTGTGTCTGTGTGGATACATGCTTGGTAGGTCCTCTCCTCGTCATGAGGAGGAAACGTGGTCCGCTTGTCCAGGAATGAGCTCTGCTGAAAGTAACTGGACACATCAGCCCTGAAACCTTCTCTTCTGTCTGAGATTTAAACTCACATGTGGGGGTGTGTGCTGGATGGAGGAGAGTCTGGGAATGGCGATGTTCTTGCTGTCGGGGACCCGGAGCGTTTTCCCCCGTGGTCCTGTTACCCAGGTTCATCACCGATAGCTGAGGGGGGGGCTGCCAATACAAAACACAGCAGCTGCTGCAGCCGGACAGGAAAAGCCCAAACATCGCATCGCTGCTATCACACCACTTTCAGGAGAGAGCGTACCTTCTGCATCAGGCCTGGTTTCCGTAGAGAATACCTCTCAGTTCTGCATGAGTTTCCTCTCATATGAGACTGGGATGTGTCCGGTTTCTGCCGGGCTGCTGTTCCAGCTGTCAGGAAGCAGGTTTCCCTGCCAGTGGTGGAACTGGGCTCTGGCTGCTTGGAGCTGGTCCTGCTACAGAGCATCACACCCTCTTCATTTATCCTGCTACAGACGGTAGGTTTTAGCTTACATGTGGGTGAGACAAACAGAAAAGCAGTAATAGATGGGTTAAGAAACGGCTAACATCCATTAAAACCCTCTTACCAAAGTGATTCTCCAGTGCTGTGTGGGAGCCTGAACTGGCTGAAGTTCCACCAGCTGGAGCTTTAATCACAACAAATCAATATAGAAGTCATCAGAACTGAGAGGAAACCTCCAGCCCACTCGGTTATTAAAAAATGTCTTCTGCTGATGGAAAACACTCATCTCGATCCACTGCAACTTTCACTCACGGTCCAGGTTATCACCTGTTCAACTTCCTGTTTACACTAATATCCAACCGGCCAATCACACAGCAGCATGTAGCCATGTAGAAAGAGGATTTAAGAGACTTTGAACGTGGCATCGTTGTTGGTCTGAGTGTTTACTGGGATTTCCACCCACAACCATCTCCAGGGTTTCCAGAGATGGTCTGAAGAAGAGAAAACATCCAGAGCAGCAGTTGTCTGGACCAGGATGCAGCAGAAGACA
Source organism: Melanotaenia boesemani (assembly GCF_017639745.1). Taxonomy (NCBI): domain Eukaryota; kingdom Metazoa; phylum Chordata; class Actinopteri; order Atheriniformes; family Melanotaeniidae; genus Melanotaenia; species Melanotaenia boesemani. The sequence continues at coordinate 1,268,741 of NC_055684.1, read as the reverse complement.
CACCGGGTGCCTCCTGCCAGCTAAGAACAGGAAACTGAGGCTACAATTCACACACACTCACCAACACTGGACAATAGAAGATGGAGAAACGTTGCTGGTCTGATGAGTCTCCATTTCAGCTCCACATTCAGATGCTCGGCTCAGAATCTGCTGGAAACATCATGAAAACATGGATCCATCCTGCCTTGGATCAACGCTTCAGGCTGCTGCTGGTGTAATGGTGGGGGGAGATTTTCTTGGCCCACTTTGGGCCCCTAGTACCAACGTGGCCTGGTTTAACCAGCACAGCCTACCTGAGTATTGTTGCTGACCATGTCCATCCCTTTATGACCACAGTGGAGCATCTTCTGATGCTACTTCCAGCAGGATAATGCACCATGTCACAAAGCTCAGATCATCTCCACCTGCTTTCTAGAACATGACCATGAGTTCACTGGACTCCAACGGCCTCCACAGCCACCAGATCTCAGTCCAGTAGAGCAGCTTTGGGATGTGGTGGAACGGGAGATTCTCATCATGGATGCAGCCGACAAACTTGCAGCAACTGTGTGATGCTGTCATGTTAATATGGAGAAAACCTCTGAGGAAGGTTTCACCACCTGCTTCATCTATCACACCAGGATTAAAAAGGTCCGACCCGGGTACTACAAGGTGGACCGATGAAGAGGACGACCCGGTACTAGAAGGAGGACCTGATGAAGAGGACGACCCGGTACTAGAAGGCGGACCTGATGAAGAGGACGACCCGGTACTACAAGGCGGACCTGATGAAGAGGACGACCCTGTTCTATAAGGCAGTCCTGATGAAGAGGACGACCCGGTACTAGAAGGAGGACCTGATGAAGAGGACGACCCGGTACTAGAAGGAGGACCTGATGAAGAGGACGACCCGGTACTAGAAGGACGACCTGATGAAGAGGACGACCCGGTACTAGAAGGTGATGAAGAGGACGACCCGGTACTAGAAGGTGGACCTGATGAAGAGAACGACCCGGTACTAGAAGGACGACCTGATGAAGAGGACGACCCGGTACTAGAAGGTGATGAAGAGGACGACCCGGTACTAGAAGGTGGACCTGATTAAGAGGACGACCCGGTACTAGAAGGAGGACCTGATGAAGAGGACGACCCGGTCAGACAAGCTTGACGTGATGAAGAGGACGACCCGATACTAGAAGGTGGACCTGATGAAGAGGACGACCCGGTACTAGAAGGAGGACCTGATGAAGAGGACGACCCGGTTATACAAGGCGGACCTGATGAAGAGGACGACCCGGTACTAGAAGGATGACCTGATGAAGAGGACGACCCGGTACTAGAAGGTGGACCTGATGAAGAGAACGACCCGGTACTAGAAGGACGACCTGATGAAGAGGACGACCCGGTACTAGAAGGATGACCTGATGAAGAGGACGACCCGGTACTAGAAGGTGGACCTGATCAAAAGAACGACCCGGTACTAGAAGGACGACCTGATGAAGAGGACGACCCGGTACTAGAAGGTGGACCTGATGAAGAGGACGACCCGGTACTAGAAGGTGGATCTGATGAAGAGGACGACCCGGTACTAGAAGGTGGACCTGATGAAGAGGAAGACACGGTACTAGAAGGTGGACCTGATGAAGAGGACGGCCCGGTTCTAGAAGGTGGAACTGATGAAGAGGACGACCCGGTACTAGAAGGTGGACCTGATGAAGAGGACGACCCGGTACTAGAAGGTGATGAAGAGGACGACCCGGTACTAGAAGGTGGACCTGATGAAGAGAACGACCCTGTACTAGAAGGACGACCTGATGAAGAGGACGACCCGGTACTAGAAGGTGGACCTGATGAAGAGGACGACACGGTACTAGAAGGTGGACCTGATGAAGAGGACGACCCGGTACTAGAAGGTAGTCCTGATGAAGAGGACGACCCGGTTCTAGAAGGTGGACCTGATGAAGAGGACGACCCGGTACTAGAAGGCGATCCTGATGAAGAGGACGACCCGGTACTAGAAGGCGGACCTGATGGAGAGGACGACCCGGTACTAGAAGGCGGACCTGATGAAGAGGACGACCCTGTTCTAGAAGGTGGTCCTGATGGAGAGGACGACCCGGTACTAGAAGGTGGACCTGATGAAGAGGACGACCGGTACTAGAAGGTGGACCTGATGAAGAGGATGACCCGGTACTAGAAGGTGGATCTGATGAAGAGGACGACCCGGTTCTAGAAGGTGGACCTGATGAAGAGGACGACCCGGTACTAGAAGGTGGACCTGATGAAGAGGATGACCCGGTACTAGAAGGTGGATCTGATGAAGAGGACGACCCGGTTCTAGAAGGTGGACCTGATGGAGAGGACGACCCGGTACTAGAAGGTGGACCTGATGAAGAGGACGACCGGTTCTAGAAGGTGGACCTGATGAAGAGGACGGACCCGGTACTAGAAGGTGGACCTGATGAAGAGGACGACCCGGGTACTAGAAGGCGGTCCTGATGAAGAGGACGACCCGGTTCTAGAAGGTGGACCTGATGAAGAGGACGACCCGGTACTAGAAGGTGGACCTGATGAAGAGGACGACCCGGTACTAGAAGGCGGGTCCTGATGAAGAGGACGACCCGGTTCTAGAAGGTGGACCTGATGAAGAGGACGACCCGGTACTAGAAGGCGATCCTGATGAAGAGGACGACCCGGGTACTAGAAGGCGGACCTGATGGAGAGGACGACCCAGGTACTAGAAGGCGGACCTGATGAAGAGGACGACCCTGTTCTAGAAGGTGGTCCTGATGGAGAGGACGACCCGGTACTAGAGGTGGACCTGATGGAGAGGACGACCCGGTACTAGAAGGTGGACCTGATGAAGAGGACGACCCGGTACTAGAAGGTGGACCTGATGGAGAGGACGACCCGGTACTAGAAGGTGGACCTGATGAAGAGGATGACCCGGTACTAGAAGGTGGACCTGATGAAGAGGATGACCCGGTACTAGAAGGTGGATCTGATGAAGAGGACGACCCGGTTCTAGAAGGTGGACCTGATGAAGAGGATGACCCGGTACTAGAAGGTGGACCTGATGAAAGAGGACGACCCGGTTCTAGAAGGTGGACCTGATGAAGAGGACGACCCGGTTCTAGAAGGTGGACCTGATGGAGAGGACGACCCCGGGTACTAGAAGGTGGACCTGATGAAGAGGATGACCCGGTACTAGAAGGTGGACCTGATGAAGAGGACGACCCGGTACTAGAAGGTGGACCTGATGAAGAGGACGACCCGGGTACTAGAAGGACGACCTGATGAAGAGGACGACCCGGGTACTAGAAGGTGATGAAGAGGACGACCCGGTACTAGAAGGTGGACCTGATGAAGAGGACGACCCGGTACTAGAAGGTGGTCCTGATGAAGAGGACGACCCGGTACTAGAAGGTGGACCTGATGAAGAGGACGACTCGGTTCTAGAAGGTAGTGCTGATGAAGAGGACGACCCGGTACTAGAAGGTGGACCTGATAAAGAGGACGTGGGGGTATTTTTCAAAGTTTATATCTTAATATATTTTTAAGAATGTAGCTGTATTACATAGTTATTATATATCTCTTTTAGTACTTTGTTGGGTAGGTGAACTACCTTCCTTCGTATGGGAAAGCTGCTCAGTATAAGATTGTGGGAAAGTAAATTCTTTAAGGTCATACCAGCCAAGTCGATGCTGAT